>NW_022979343.1:83128-157358 GCF_902652985.1 Pecten maximus
ATGAAAAACAGAGTATTATTTATATTTCCGAAGAATGAAATCACACCGAAACTTTCATAGGAGACGCGTTGATTGGCTGAGCTCAAAGGTCATGCTGATATTACCTCCTACGAGGTATCGTTAGATGTTGTATTGAAGTATATAGTAGAGGAGCGGAAAAGAGGAGCGGAAATAACGAGTCTAATTTTAATAAGTTGAAGTCGTATCGATATATTATTAGGGATGTTTCGGGAAACATCAAAATGACGTTTAGGTTTTTTCTTTCACGGTTATAAGATTACTAGGAAACACACATACACCTGTTAACTTTTAATAACCGTCGTGATATTACCATTGATGTTAAACAATACTAAACCAACCATTTAGATACTGGTAATAACAAATAAAAAAACAACAGCAATTGTTAGGATAATCAGTGAGAGCTTTCTTTAAGAAGACAAATATCCCTCAATAAAGAGTACAGTAATGTATACATATTTCACGACTTAAGCAAAGAAAACAAAGTCAACATAATGTTTTTTTTTACACCACGGACATTGTTTGCTACTGTCTATTTGTTGATACTACTCGTTAGTTATAAGAGTGATTCTGATATGATCGAACTATTTATCGTCTGACGAAGAAAACAAATTTACATGGAGCGGATCATACAACACTTTCAACCTCAGATACTGCAATCGGGGTAATCTTTTCGTAAGGAAAACATTAACTTGTTCTAGAAATGTAGAATTTTATTTTGACGGTCATATCTGATTTCAAATGCAATGGAAACGTACGGACAATACCTGCTCTTGAAATGTTTTCAATATGTTTTTGAATCGCTGTTATAACGGTTATTAAACTTATCGGAACACGTATCAGATGTTAAATCAAGGAATGATTAATTCACAACCAATAAAAAGATGTACTTACCTGGTCGAGATCGTTTGACTCTTGATTCGTCATTTTCGACATATTGCCGTTTTTTGGGTGGCTAGATTGAAAATAAAGACCGCTTTCTTTATAGCTATTTTATATTTCGTAACAACTAGCTATTACAACTCTCAAAACTTTGAATGAAAGCTGTTTGGACTTTTATATCATCGTAACAGCTATGATATCAAATATTTTACTCCATCATAATTGAAATTGTTTGTTCGACGCCGATCCTCGATTCCTTCCAGTGTCGGTACGTTTTTCAACAACGATCATACTTGTCAGCAAAAACATAGACAAGAGGTAATACACAGGTATGTGTTATTCAGTTTCCTAGCTTTTAAAAATGGGACAGATAAATATAACGTGAGCTTATCACGTGAGTTCCCTGATTTAGATCATTAAGCATTATTTACAATTCCACACCCGACCACTCCCCCAGTGTGAAAACCCTCCGCTGAGTGACAATGTTTGTTTCAAGCACTATAAAAAGGCCACACCCAATCGCTTTTTCAACTGAGTGAATTTGACTGTATCAAGCACTATATACGAGTAATACAACCCGCTGTCTCAACTGAGTGACAGGGACTGTATCAAGCACTGTATACAAGTCACACCAACCCAACTTGCTTCATCAGCTAAGTGACAGACTCATTATACATACTTATTAGCTAAAGATACATTACAAATATTGACAAAAACAATGACTATGTCTCTTACTTAGATTACCTCGCCTCTTTAGACACAATGTAGATGCCATCAGGTTTCTAGAATACGTCTATGGATTAACATACACCTGTACCCTGGTATGTACTTACAAAATATTATACTATATTATATGCTACATGGAAAACATTAACTATAATGATACTGAGAAGAGAATAGATGGATTAATTAAGGGTGCAAAATGTCCTTAAAGTATTAATGTCAATGAAATACTCCACTTTAAATATTTCCAATACAGGAGTGTTAAAAACCTGCAAGCATTTTGGGCGTAGATCTTACACAAATAAATAATTTCATTCAAAAATATCGTTTGAAGATTGCATAACTCGTTTTACCAATCATATGTACTAAAGTCATCTATATTTTGGCAGATAACTCTATCAAAATAGAAAGTAGGCTAGAATTATTCATTTTTAGTCCTTCATCTCTGGAAAGTATGGTCCAAATGGCATAATCCTGAGTCTCTTAAAACGTTAGATCATCACTCACCCTAAGATTATACGGCCTTGTCGGAGTTTTGACTCTACTAGCATGACCTTTCTGTGAACGAAAAGTATATGTTATTAGAGAAGTCCTTTATGAAAATGTTACTTATTTACAGTAAAAAGACCTATTGTTTTTGTTATGTATCTTATTCTTCTTATCATCATTCTTCTGTCATATTTTGGTTTCTCTATCTTTTTGATCAGTATTGAAAAGGCTAATAATATTTAAGCCAGGTACGAGGGCTGCTTGATGAGTTGTGAGCCTCGTATTGAAGGATTTGAATTTTGCCGTACATCTTGTGTTATTTTTCAACATAATCCCCTTCAGTATCTATATACTTTTGCCAGCAGTGTTTAAGGACCTCAATGCCACTTTTATAGAATGTCTTTTCTTGGCTGTTCAGAAAGTCATACACTGCATGTAAGCGTAAGGGTTTGGGTAAGGGTGTTTGAAATAGCTGTTTTCAGTTTTGTAAATGGATGAAAATCTGATGGAGTTAGATCAGGTGAATAAGGCGGCTGCCCGATCAATTTAAAGACACAATCGTGAATGGCCGCCATTACCCTAACCGATTTTGTCCATTTTGCAAAAGCCGCTTGGCTTGTTTACTTTTAGAGTGCTACCTCGTCAATATAAAATAACGATATAAGACCAGTACTTGCTTGGGTACACCGCCCTATATGGTCAGAGAATAGTAGGACTTAAAAAGACAGTCCTTGAGTACCTCCTTCAATACAAGCATCACAACAATCGGCCCTCGTTTGAAGATATTTCATTAACATTTTCAAGCAACTTAAAAATTCAATATGGCCGCTATGATGCCATAGGGCAAACTTTTGAAATAGCGAAATCTCGAAAACAGTTTATTTTTACAGTTTTATGGAAATTGTAGATAATGTCAGGTGCTTACTTTTTTCCGTGCAATGTTATTACAAAATGGTCAAATCAAGATCCTCGATACGCCATTTAGAAAAAAAAGTTAAATCTTTCCACAATAATTCTTGGATAGTCCTGACAAACTGTTGTTATTTTTCGGTTGGTCCGAAACGCAAGATGGCCGCCATGACATTATAGCTTAAACCTTTAGAACAGGTTTTACATGAAAAGCATTGATTTTAAAGCTTTCATATAATAGAATATTTGTAGAACTTATTGGGGCTTACTTTTTCTAAATATACGGTACTACAAAATGGCTTTAATGAAAAATAAAGAAAAACGCCATTACTCGCCAAAATCAAAATTGCTAACACAATGATCAAGATAGCCATGTGCTAACTAAAACATTAACTATTTATTAAAATAAACATACCGATGAAGTCGCTTTTAGTTGTATGTTTAAGGTTGGTGTCCTTGAGATGGTGGTACAAGAGGCGCTTGAGCGAGTAACGACACCCACATATCCTTCCATTTTTCGAGCAACCTTCTTTCCTTTAAAGATCAATATATAGGTTTTAATACAATAAACATGTGTTCGAATTTGAGAATCATCTACATACAAAGAAGTTTCATTGGCGATTTATTTGTGTTAACATGTAATACATCGAACAACATACAATTGTAGAAAATGATATGTAATTTTCAACAAGATATTAACTGTATGCAAAATCAAATTTGCTTAAGAGAGCCATAACATGCCGGAATGCAGACATTTTAACGCGCATTCGCCATTCCGTATAGACCCCACCAGTATTACTAAAATTGTTAAATTTATGAAATAAATCAAACTGGTTAATGACTTAATTAACTATTTCATTATACTTGCTATTGACAAAAACTAATCCATACGAGAGGAGAATGTTGGATTGGAAGAATTACATTTGCTTTTATGATATGTGTGAGCGTAAAAGTTGATGATTGATGACTGTAAGATTAAATTTCAAATCATATCTTCAGATTATGTAAACCGGAAGTGACGTAAAGGTGCGGGAGATTTAAACTGTATTGTGCGCAATTATGCGTTCCATAGGGTATATAAGGCAGTTCCTCTGCATCGCTATCATTCTCGATCTTCCATTTTCGAGCAGAATATCTTCGAGCAGTCATTTATTTTTAATGTGGAAATTGCTTCATTTAGCTCATTGGTGAGTTTGGTCAAAATTTACAATCGATCTTTGATCCAGATTTGGAACAAATCTTGCTGAAACATTATTGATTTTTAATTCATTTATTATCCAAGTAAGTATTAAATGTTCCTGATATGGAACGACCTCTAAATTCGAAACAAATTCAAGATTATGAACCTCGGAGCTAATTATTTGGAATGTAATGAGATGCCGTATAACTGTATAAGTATGAATGTGTTTGTAAACATTTACTTGGTCTGATCAAAATTGGACTTGAATTTAATATTTGTTCTGTTGGTAAAAAAATTGGTCAAAAGACAAACTCAAATATGTAACAAAACATGGGTTGCAAATCGATCACGGAAATTAATTTGATTTAAATATGTCATTCTTCCAACAGAACAAACAGGAAAATCGGTGAAGATAAATTAACTACATATTCAGTGTTAAATATATGGTTATGTTCATTGTATTTACTGTAAATATCAATGCAATATGGGCGATATATAAGTAGAATAGCAAAAAGCATTGAATTTCATCAATATCGTATAACTTAATTGATCAAAATGCTCACTTTCTCTCTATCCTTCGCAATTGTCTACAGTCTTTGAAATGCAACCGAAAAACAAGTTAGCTTACGGACACACATGTGCCCCGCTTTCCATTTCACAATGATATATACGTGGATTTACCTGTTAACAAATAGGCATGTTTTTAATAGATAAGTGATAAAGATGTGTATGTTACTTTGGTCTGATTTTTAAGGTAATAAACACACTTTGGGCAGTTATTGATGCCATTTCCTTGATGTGTGTGTAATAGGGTTATTTTTAATAAAGTGTTTGATATTTGTGAAATGTATACATGTATATGTGTGATAATTATTAATAAAATATAATAAATATGTAAGGTATTTATTATTGAGGTATAAGGCCCTCGCGACCTTTTACCTGCGTCCGTGCGTATATATATATTCGTTACCGGCGATCCCGTGCGCGTGTTTGTATATTGGTATGTGTATGTCTTTGTACCTGTGAGTATATTTCACTGACGAACGTGATATGTGACTGTAACAAAGTTGTTTGATTGGTTGAAAGTTCTTATCTGTGGTTTTAGTCTTTGTTTCTTTGTGTTTCGGGACATTTGAATTTCGACGTCATTGAAGCCGGAGCTACAAAATGTAGGTCTTCGAATTCATCTGTCACCATATAGAGTCGTATTCCTGTATTGTTTACATCTGTTGTGCGGTATATGACGGTCATGGAAGTGAGCAGTGTTAAGCCTCACGTTGATGCACTATACGTGTTAACGTGGGTTTTTGAGTAATAATAAAACCTTTGAAATCAAACGAACCCAGCGGCATTGTCATCATTTTAAGACATATTACACCCCGCTACAAATGGCGCCCATATAGGGACCACTCCGTTAGACTGAGGGTCCGGAGACCGGAGGGTTTGCACTTGCCTGACGTGATCGTCGAATTCCAGTTTGGTCCGGAACTTTTGCACCCGGAACTTTTCAGCATGGTACTATGGGAAGGTGACACCGATATGTGAAACCGGATGTTGATGGTCGCACACATGTGAATGGACTTACGTTTTCATTTCGAACTAAATTGAACTTTATGACGGGAAAGGATATTAGTCAGTGACTCATTCATTATAGCATGGATTATTTATGTGTTTATTCGTGTATTCTATTTGGAATTTAGTGTTGTCATGTGTTTATTCCTGTATTATTCGTAAAATGTGTGGATCTGAATCGTGAATGTGAGCATGGAAACTTCTACCTGTACCTGCCCTGCTTACCCGCTGTAGAAAGGTTAGTATCTTTGTATACTTAGTAAATCTTTTGCTGCATTGGTTCTTTATTTGTCGGTTTATCTATTCTTAGTTGGGTAGTTGATATTTTGCACTGACCAAGACACATTAACTGACATTACACTGTCGTGACTTCCATGTGATTATTATTTGTTGTTCAATCTGTGTTTGTGTGTTATATATGTTGAACTGCTGCGCTTGCGACACGCTTTTCTTTTCTGTTCGGAGTTTTCGGTTTTCGCGTAATACCCTGTAATCTAGATTGATTTACTTTAGTTTGTGTGTTATGTCAATTTGTTTTTTTATCAATGCCATCTAGACACATGCTTGCTTATATATGTAATTAGATTATCTTGTTGATTATTGTCTTGACATTGGTGAGTTATTTGCCCTTGATAAATTAGCTATTGCTTATTTCCTTTTGCATAGTACTTGATTCTGTATATCTTTGAATCTATGAGTTTTTCTTTCAGATTTTGTGGATTTTCTTTCATTTAATTGATTTATTCGGTGTTAGAATTTATTGCTTTAGGTGTTTATACTTAGAAATATTTGTCGCTTTGACATTGTTTGTATCTTTTTGCATTTCAGATATTTTGTGGTTGTTTATTTTTGTGAATTTCAGACACCTTGTAGGCTTTAGACTAGCTCTATTAATTTGAACCGTGTTTGCGTTTTCATTTCTTTTTCAATTTCAGCTTTGATTTTCAGATAAATTTGGACTTTGATTTATTGCTAGTGTTTATTTTCCTATACACATTTATATAATATTTTCTTGTGTTTGGACTTCGATGAATTTTCTGTATTTATTTTTGATTTTCAGCTTATTTGGATTTTGAAATTTTCTTGAATTTATTTCCAGTTATCGGCATATTTGGACTTTGTTAGTTTTTTTTGCAGTATTGGCTCTCATTTTTCACATTGGACTTCATGATTATATTACTTGTATTATTGTGCTTGTGTACTCTGTGTAATACTTCAACTATGGCGGATGCTGGGAAGCAAGCTGAACATTTGATGGAGGCTTTAGCAGCTATGAACCTTAAACCAGATCTAGAATCTAAAGATACTGCAGCTCAGTGGTTAACTGATCTTTTAGCGGGAGGAGCTAAAGCCAAGGTTGTGAAGCGTGAACCGATCCTCGATCTTTCCCAGGTGTTACAAGATCATCGAGATGATACAGTACTATCCAGCACACATAATACTTCATATTTCCATATTTTCAGGATCTCCACAAGTCCCTCATGGAGAGGTACCGTTTGAGCAATGGATCTATGAGGTTGAGATGTTACAACGAGATGGAATTTACAAGGATCAGGCTATTTTCCAAGCCGTGAGAAGATCTTTAAGAGGTGAAGCAGCAAATACAGCTAGAAGAATGGGATCTTCAGTTGCATTACAACAGGTGTTGGATAAGATGACTGGAAACTATGGAAACATTGCTGCTGCAGAGGATTTGCTTGGCAAATTTTATTCTGCTAAACAAGAAGATTCAGAGAGTATGACATCTTGGGCCAGTAGACTTGAAGATATTTTGGATAGAGCTAAAACCCGATGTGAGCTTACCCAATCTCAGGTCACAGAGATGTTACGGACTGCGTGATGTTACTGGTCACAAGTTTGATACTATTCAGGACTATGACAAACTTCGCATTGCTGTTAGGCAGATAGAGCAGGCCGACGCCTCACCAGAGAAGCCTAAACCTGTTAAGGTTGCCATACCACACAACGAGGACATTAAAGAAATGAAGGCTTTGGTAAAGGACCTTACGACTGAGATGTCTAAGCTGAAACAGGATTTAGTATCCTTTCAGAAGAATAGGGAGTCAGGCCATGGTTGTCCACCTGCACGTGGATCTTATAAGGTATCTCAGGACTATAGGAGGCAGGACAAACCTTATAGAGGAGATAGTGATAGACCAGTATGCTGGAGATGTGGACAGCCAGGACACATCAAACGAGATTGTCGAGTGAATTTAGATCACAGCAGAAAGTCTTTAAACGCTCGGACGCCTACAGGCCTGGGGCACCAGTAGGCAGGATTGGACAACAGAGCCCTATCATGCAAGATGATCATGATGATACAGGTACAGCACTGGTTGGAGATTGCAGTGAGGAACAGTTAAAGATTTCTGGGGTGCATACTACCGCATTGTTGGATACTGGTTCAGCGGTCAGCACTGTTAGTCGTAACTTCTACGACAGTCATTTGAGCCATTTACCACTTCATTCTTTAAACGATGTTTTAGATATTGAGTGTGCTGGGGGAGAGGCATTGCCATATGATGGTTTTATACAGGCCGAGATAGAGACTACAATTGAGGGCCACAATACACCTTTACCAGGACTTCTATTGGTTGTACCAGACACCAGATATAATTCTAAGGTACCAATTCTAGTGGGGACCAACATATTGATGGATATCATGGACTCCTGTAAGCAAGTTTGTGGTGATAAGTTGATGAAAAGATCCTCAACCTCGACGCCTTGGTATATTACATTCAGATGCATTGCATTGCGTCAACAGAATTTGATTCGGAAAACAATTCTGTCTTGGTGTAGTAAAGAGTGCTGAAGGTACTGCAATTCAAGTTAAGCCCAATAGTCAAGTTACTATTAATGGCTACGTTGATCATCAAGTCGAGCATACACCCACCAGTGCTTACCTTACAACATCGAAGGAGTCGACATTAGTCGATGATTTGGATATATCGCCCAGTCTTATTCAGTACCATTATAGAGGAAATGGCGTTGTTCCTGTGACCATATCTAACATCACTGCCAGGAATGTTACCATACAGCCTCGTGCGGTGCTTTGTGAGATTCAGCCAGTGAAGGTCGAAGGATGTTTGCAAGATGTGGACACATCTGATGATACTGATGATTCTGTAGGCACGGATATGGAAGCCTTGATGCGACAGATGAAGTTTGATGATAGATTGTCTGAAGAGGAGTTTACAATTAGTAAACAGATGATTTCCAGTTTCCCCGATATATTTTCTAAAGGGGATATGGATCTTGGACACTCTAATGCTGTTCATCACCGTATTGAGCTCACAGATGAAGTGCCATTTAAACAACGCCATCGTCGTATTCCTCCTGCTATGCTCAGTGAAGTGCGTGATCACCTACATCAACTTTTGGACATAGGAGTTATTCGTCGCTCTCATTCACCTTGGGCCTCTGCAGTTGTATTGGTACGGAAGAAGGACGGACGACTGCGGATGTGCATCGACTACCGTCAGTTGAATCTTAGGACTGTAAAGGATTCTTATGCTCTTCCTAGGGTGGAGGAGATTTTAGATTCTTTATCAGGATGTGATTATTTTTCTACACTGGATATGAAGAGTGGTTACCATCAGGTCGAACTTCACGAGGAACATAAGTCAAGGACTGCTTTCACCATCGGACCGTTAGGATTCTATGAATTCAATAGGATGCCATTCGGGTTAGTGAATGCACCAGCGACTTACCAAAGATTGATGGAAGAGTGCCTTGGAGAGCTCCATACCACCATTTGCTTTGTCTATATAGACGACGTCATAGTGTTTTCCAAAACATTCGGTGAGCATATAGAGAGGTTAGAGTTAGTATTTGAGAAGATAAGGCACCATGGATTAAAGCTAGCTCCACAGAAATGCTCTTATTTCAAGAAGAAAGTGAAGTTTCTTGGTTTCGTTGTTTCTAAGGATGGTATAGAAGCAGATCCTGATAAGGTACAGAAGATAGTTGACTGGCCTAAGCCCTCTGGTCCGGATGATTTGAGACGTTTCTTGGGATTCTGTGGCTACTATCGTAAGTTTGTGGAAGGTTTTTCTGCCATCGTGAAGCCACTGAACGAGCTATTACCACCTACAAGGAAGAAAGGCCATTCTACTAGGAGCAAGACTGCGTCAACTGTATGGAAATGGGAGAAAGAGCAGGAAACAGCGTTCCAGACCATGAAGAGTGTTTTATCCTCACCGCCTGTTCTTGGATATCCATTATATGACATCCCATTTGAAGTACATACAGACGCAAGTGGACATGGTCTTGGGGCGATCCTTTACCAGCAGCAGGATGGAAAACCGCGGGTCATTGCTTATGCAAGCAGAGGATTGACGAAATCTGAGCGGAATTATCCTGCCCATAAATTGGAATTTTTAGCTTTAAAGTGGGCAGTGACTGACAAATTTACGGATTACCTGTACGGAAGGAAGTTTACAGTTACCACCGACAACAATCCACTGACATATGTTTTAACGTCTGCCAAGTTGGATGCGACGGGACATAGATGGTTGGCTGCATTATCCGCGTTTGACTTCAACATCATCTACAAGCCAGGAAAGAACAATACAGATGCTGACATTATGTCTAGACTGCCATCCCACATTGAGGAGTCTACATCTGTTAAGGATATCCCTTTGGATTCTGTCAAGGCTATTTGCGGTGCAGTACAACAGCCAGTAGCCTGGATTGAGACCGTTTCCATGTCTACTTCAGTCATTGATGAGCAATTCATGGACTCTGGTCAGGATATTCAGGAGATGACTTCTAGAGATTGGAGACGAGCTCAGGACAGAGATCCAGTACTCCGGCAGATGTTATTTTATGTTCGGAATAACCAGAGGCCAGATAGAAGACAGTTAGATCCTGATCAGCAAACTTTGTTACGTTCCTTTGACAGATTAAAGATCGATAAGGGGGTGATTTATCGAGAAGTCATAGAAGATGGTACATCCAGAAAACAGCTGATATTACCTCCTGCTTTTCGGAAACAAGCCTTATATGGACTTCACAATTCTGTCGGACACCCCGGACATGATAGGACATTGTCACTTATTCAGGAACGTTTTTATTGGCCAGGAATGACTCAGGACGTGGAGAGATGGGTGAAAAGGTGTCGACGCTGTATATTTAGGAAGGCAGTTACTCAGAAAGCGCCATTAGTGAATATCCAGACAACCCAGCCACTGGAGCTAGTGTGTATGGATTTCCTTACCTTGGAGTCATCTAAAGGAGGATTTCAGCATATACTGGTTGTGACGGATCACTTCACCAAGTACGCACAGGCCATTCCTACGAAAAATCAAACCGCTAAAACTACAGCTGAGGCATTTTTCTACAACTTTGTTGTACATTACGGAATGCCTAGACGTATACACTCTGATCAAGGTGCCAATTTTGTTGGAAACTTAATTCACCAGTTATGCGCTATAGCCAACATCAAGAAGAGTAGGACTACGCCGTACCACCCAATGGGTAATGGAAGCTGTGAGAGGTTTAACCGGACGTTGCTAGGGATGTTGGGTACTTTGGACCCGAAGGATAAAGGAGACTGGAAAAGGCACGTCGGTCCTCTTGTTCATGCATACAACAGCATACGGCACGATAGCACAGGCTATTCTCCATTCTTTCTGATGTTTGGTAGACAACCTAGGTTACCCATCGACTTGGCATTCGGAATAGACATTGGAGGGAAGCATCAACCATTGTCCAAGTTTGTATCGTCTCTTCGCGAGAACCTGAAGAATGCCTATGACTCTGCAAGACGGTTTATGTCTACAGCTGCAGAACACCAGAAGAGGAATTACGACAGGAAGGCTAGAGCAGTTGCTTTACAGGATGGAGACAGAGTTCTAGTTCGAATTATGGCATTTGAAGGAAAGCACAAAATCTCCGACAAATGGGAAGATGATGAATACGTCGTGATTCGTCAGCCTAATCCAGATGTGCCTGTCTATGTCGTCCGCAAGTGTAATGGAGAAGGAAAAGAAAAGACATTGCACCGCAATTTGCTCTTGCCCATCGATTTCCTGCATGACACAGATGAAGTGAGTTTTGATGAGAAACCGGAGTCAACAACAAGAAAGAGGACATTGACCAAGCCAGAGGAGGAGGATATTGTTACTTTGGAGACCGCAGACAGCGACTCCGATGAAGATGTCGACTCATCAGTCGTCATTGATGATCCTGTGGAGGGCCCGCTATCAGAATTGGAGAATGGGATACCTTCACATCCCAAGGAGGATACTCCGGCGTCTGATAGACAAGAGTCTGCCCAGTCTGTTGATGGTGACGACTGTCATCCGACTGTGGTAGTGGACGAAGCTCCGCCTGGTGACGACCAAGTCTCGGGGAATGATGAGACTGGGGGTGTTTCAGTCCAGGATGATTAAGATGTGGTAGCACCAATTGCACCACGGGTACCAACGCCAGCTCCTAGAAGATCTACTAGAGCTAGGCAGCCTCATTTGTGGCAGCAGTCAGGAGAGTTCGTGATGAACCAAGTATGTCAAGGGATTTCATCGGATTGGTTCACGAGAGCAGAGTATTTACAACGTCTGGGTGAGCGTGGAGTACTTGCTCCTGATCGAGTATCAGATGCTCTCGTTAGAATCGTATGTGGAGATGTGATTTGTTAGATATATTGTTTCCAGCTGGACTGTTTTATTCTACATGTTTTAAATAGATATGTGTTTTTCTTAAACTTTCATATTCGCGCTCTTTTCTTTTGATTTTTATTTGAATGTACGTATGATTTGTGACATTGTGATATTTAGTTATGTATTTGATGCATAATGTACATGACTAGATTTTGTATTTATGATAAGTAAGATATTTCCCAACTTGTTTTAAGACGAGGACGTCTTTTTCGAACCAGGGGGAGTATGTAATAGGGTTATTTTTAATAAAGTGTTTGATATTTGTGAAATGTATACATGTATATGTGTGATAATTATTAATAAAATATAATAAATATGTAAGGTATTTATTATTGAGGTATAAGGCCCTCGCGACCTTTTACCTGCGTCCGTGCGTATATATATATTCGTTACCGGCGATCCCGTGCGCGTGTTTGTATATTGGTATGTGTACGTCTTTGTACCTGTGAGTATATTTCACTGACGAACGTGACATGTGACTGTAACAAAGTTGTTTGATTGGTTGAAAGTTCTTATCTGTAGTTTTAGTCTTTGTTTCTTTGTGTTTCGGGACATTTGAATTTCGACGTCATTGAAGCCGGAGCTACAAAATGTAGGTCTTCGAATTCATCTGTCACCATATAGAGTCGTATTCCTGTATTGTTTACATCTGTTGTGCGGTATATGACGGTCATGGAAGTGAGCAGTGCTAAGCCTCACGTTGATGCACTATACGTGTTAACGTGGGTTTTTGAGTAATAATAAAACCTTTGAAATCAAACGAACCCAGCGGCATTGTCATCATTTTAAGACATATTACACCCCGCTACATGTGAACAGTAATTAACGTCCTTTATTGTGCGGTCAGGAACTGAAGCCCACTTGGCTAAATATACACCGTTGCCATTAGTAACAACTTTATGATTGTTTCATTATTCAATAAATAACATATGCATGTGTATGTTGATTTGATTTGATTTGATTTCGGTGATATGGTAAACTCCCTTCTCAGACTGTCAGTCTGCAAAATTACACGAAATGTGCCCAAGCTAAGGTTATATAAGAAAGAGAATCATTGTTTAGTCGATAATCATCTACTAGTAAAACATTTTTATTTCACCAAAGTAAGGAAATTTCCAGTGCCTTTCCGAAAATATATTTTGACATGAATGAAGTCATATATACCGTGTTTGATTGAAGATATCCAAATGATAAATTTATGTAAAGGAGAATGTCCGAAAGCTGTCTATTCTTTGAAATAATGGACTGGACGAAGCCGAAGGATAGACAGCTTGAGGGCCTTCTCCTACTTAAAACACATCCCTCTGTTGCACTTATTGTAGGTACCATTGATATAATTTGAAAGCTTACAATGCTTTATTTAAGAATGGAATTATTCTTTGCTTTCCTGATAAACAGTTTATGAATGCATGGATGCAGGGCATGGGGAATATGTTCATTAAACCTTGAATAATATTGGACTGCTACAAGTAATGCTATGAGCAATGTGTGTTTAATCAACCATAAACATTTTTGGACAGGAAAGGTAAGAAATGTAAAAAGCTATAAATAAAGTAATTGCATGAGCAATTTTCTACATCCGAATTCAGACTATAATTCTCATAGGGCCATTTCTGAGGTGAACACTGAAGAGACAAGATGTCTGATTCTGATATAATTTTTATTACACAGTCGACTGTCATGGAGCGATCAAGTAAAGGTTCTGATACCGATACTATTCTAATGATGTATTACACATGCAGGAAAATAACCGTCCAAATTTTGAATTGAAAAAACCTGTCTGACATTTCGTCTGCTGATGATGAAAACCTTGTTCAGTGCTCAATGGTTATTGAGACAATGGATACAAAATACATATGTATACCTAAGCCAGGTGAGTGTAAATCTATCCCGATCTCCCTTCCTCAACCCAATTCAACTTACAATCTAGAAACAAACAAGCATTTAGCTGTAAATATTATCTTTATACGATTAAATCTTACCACCCCTCCTGTACCAAACTGTGATGTTTTTTTTATATAAAATTAAAATCAAAGTGAAACTACTGTGTATACATGTGTACAGTGCAATAGAATTTTAAAACGCATTTACCTATTGTTTGTAGACCTAACAACTGTAAAACTGATGCGTTTTACTGAAGCGCGAGTAAAAATACACAAATGGAAATGTATGGTACCAAGATGACCAGCTGGAGTTCACATACTCCAACAAACAGTAAAACGGATATCAGGGTTTCTTTACCAACCACTCTCTCCGCGCAACCGCAGCAACACGCCTCTATAGTGCCGGAATAAACGAACAGTTGATTTTCGAGAAAAATTGCCATCGTTCAAATGCTGTACGTGTAACAAACGCACCAGTGACCAACAGCAGTCTGACATGAGTGACATTCTTAGTGGAAACAACGCTAACAGTGTTAAAATTCCCAGAAAGGAAAGTGAAAATAGAGGGAGCACTGATATTAATATCGAATCAATGTGAAATATTGAAAATGGCTCATGTGACACTATATCGAAATTCTGGTGGAATAAGCAGTTTGTGGTACTTTATCGAATTTCTGTTGGATTTTATACAGCTTGTACATGTGATACTATATCGAAGTTTTGCTGGATTATATACAGTTTCTGATACCATATCTATATTATGTCGGCTTATATACAATTTCTGATACTGTATCGAAGTTCTGTTGGATTACAGTATCAATGGATTAATAAAGATGAAGTGTACATTTTTGTTGTTTGCATTATATTTCCACCTTCCAAAAACCTGTCCATTATTACTAGAAATATTCGACAGTTTGTCCTAATAATGGACTGATAACAGTCCATTATTAGATATAATGGTCTATACAAACAATGGATGATATCATAGATATGTTTTAATTCGTTATAACGACCCGGTTTATCATTATAACGACTCATTTTCTCGTTAAAACGACTCAGTTTCTCGTTATAACGACTCAGTTTATCATTATAACGACTCAGTCTCGTTATAACGACTCAGTTTCTCGTTTTTATGACTTATTTTCTCGTTATTACGACTCAGTTTCTCGTAATAATGACTCCGTTTCTCGTTATAACGACTCAGTTTCTCGTATTTATGACCTATTTTCTCGTTATTACGACTCATTTCCTCTTAATAACGACTCAGTTTCTCCTTATAACGACTCAGTTTCTTGTAATAACGACTCAGTTTCTCGTTATAACGACTCAGTTTCTCGTTTTTATGACCTACATTTATTTTCTCGTTATAACGACTCATTTCCTCTTAATAACGACTCTGTTTCTCCTTATAACGACTCAGTTTCTCGTTATAACGAATTAGTATATCGTAACAACGACTCAGTATTGATTGAGTCGCAATGTTAATCATTGTTATTTCATTGCGTTATCGAATTATCTAAGATAGAAGAGAGAAATGCTCTTATGTGAATGTTTGGTGGCTGATTGAGGACATCCAAATAATTAATTGTATCTTGTTAAAACGACGTAGTATCTCTTTATAACGCGCATGAATCTCTTTATAACGAGTTAGTTATCTTGTTAAAACGGCTTTTTATTTCGTTATAACGAACGCTGCCGGTCCAGTATCAAGTATCTGGGCTCTTTAGTATTGAGATGAATTTGCTTTAGGGTTTTTGGCAGGTTTCATCCATATGACCTTGTTAAGTCAGTCAATGTCATTTACATCCATTTGAACAAATTTCTCATGTAGGCATGTTTTTGTCTCAATATCAGGGTCTTTAATTATTGAAAAGTTGTTTAAAGGTCTTTGGACCTCTTGGATATTGCAAATAAATTCTAAAATATTTTAACCTTATGTGACTTTAAAAGCAAGTCATGGTAATTCATTTTAATAAACCTGTAGCACTCCGTGCCTGCATGCCATAGCCTATCAAACATAATTTAGACTTCTTATCATAGTAGTGATCCACACCATTGGTTTGAAAACATCATCAAGCAATACAGAAGCACTGAAAATGATGTACTCTTTAAGCATAAGGTGTTTTATGTCTTTGCAACAGCCAGGGTCAGATGGGGGTGGTGTTGATGAGACATCAATTGAAGAACACTACAACCCCATGGAAGTGGATGTATTGCTGACACTGACTCAATTAAAGGGTTTCATTTTGAAAATTGCATGATCACCATATGAAGAGCACTTTCTGCTGTTTGTTGATTGTACAATGTATATGCAACAGTTTAAAATGATGTACAATACTGTTCGCAATGACGAACAAGGCATCGCAAACGATACAAATCCCCTCGCGTGCTAACACATTAACTCTGACGCAAAATTGGGGTTGGGGTTATTGCAGGACATTGAAATAACATCAGTTGTCATTTGCACTGAACTGCAATAGACATGGATGGGCTTATTATCAGGCACGGGCTCATTGCCAGATAAATATGGTATATATTGTTATGCATTCAACAGTATCTGGTTACGCATGCTGGACCAATATATGAAGTTTGGTCAGGATCCATTCAAAAATGAAGTCGCAACAACGCTGACAAAGATGTTCTATAAATAGTAACGGTGACCTTGACCTTAACCTTGGTGCCCTGAAACACGAACTTGTTTGAGGTATTGCCATGCTTGGCCCATATATGAAGTTTGGTCAGGATCCATTCAAAAATGAAGTCGCATTACAGCGCTGACAAAGATTTTCTATAAATAGTAACGGTGACATTGGCCTTGACCTTGGCACCCTAAAACACGAACTCGTTCGTGGTATTCCCATGCTGGACCCATATATGAAGTTTGGTCAGGATCCGTTCAAAAATGAAGTCGCAAGAGCGCTGACAAAGATTTTCTATAAATAGTAACGCTGACCTTGACCTTGACCTTGGCACCCTGAAACACGAACTCGTTTGAGATATTCCCATGCTGGACCCATATATGAAGTTTGGTCAGAATCTGTTCAAAAATGAAGTCGCAAGAGCGCTGACAAAAAGTGAACATACGCACGTACGTACTTACGAACTTACGTACGAACGGAACGCTATATCCCCTCCCCGACTTTCGTCGTGAGGGGATAATTAGTCGTGTGGGCTAAGTGGGTACGTTACTAAGATGCTGGTGACGGAAACGTACGACCGTGTTAGATACTGTTACACCTACGAAGAAGATGTAAGTAAATAAATCTATAATTCTTAACATGATAAAATTGTCACAAAGATAATTTTTATTCAGTAACAATTGAATTGGTACCCCATAGTAATTTTGTTTAAATTCCCTGGTCTAAATCCGATTTAACATGAGTTGTTTGTAAACGTTTTGAAAAGATCCCATTATGAAAGTTTGAATATGTTTGACATTGACAGGTTTATAGCATGAATGGATGAAAGGGGAAATAGTCTCTTTGTACGGGTGTGCGTGCGTACAGACCTTGAATGGATGGAGAAATTTTCAAGAACCATCTCACAGCAACCTTCTTGTCAAATACAACGATTCTGGGCTTTTCGAACTAAAGGATATGAATGCTTAAAATGATCGAAAAAAAAAAACTTTGTGTGACACCATTACAGGTACATTCTGGTGTAATACCCGTACCTTATCCTAAGTCAGAACTAAACAAATCTTTAAATCAGTACACCACACCTATCTCCCAACGAAGGAGTGTAAATCACTTCGGCTGTGTGTTCGTGCGTGCTTGCGTACAACTATGACTCTATGTATGTAAAACACAGACACATTGCCTGAGGCCTCAGGAAACAATTGATTGGGCTTGTCCGAACACCTCGGGGAAGAGTTTTGACTGTTGACTGATAAGGTATGAAACAACTGTTTTGTTACCTGAATAATGCACAAGATTCATATATAGGTTATTTTATTGGGCTGAGGAACGCGTAAAATTCTTTAGTAAAATGTTAATTCTGGCTTTCGTGCATTTTCGAACTCCAAATTTGTCTTTCCTTTGGCCTCGCAGTAAGAATTCTTATTTGGTACCCGAATCACTGTCTGTTTTTAATTAGACACAACAAACCCTGATCGGAGATTTCTTCGAAACATTCCGACTTCGCAGCCGAAGCTAAGCGTTGCTAGAGGGAATTTATACAATCATAAAAAATAGTAATCGTCTTAATCGTTTGGATATTCCTAGACAGTCAATAGTTAAACATATTGAGTGGTCAACAGTCGAAAATACTTCATTTACATTTATATAGAGAGTCAAGTAATAATTAAAAATATACCTTATACGTATTTTTAAGGACAATCAAACGCATTATTTAATGCTATAATAAATTGAAGCAGTTATGGCCTTAATTTACCTCATATTAAAGAGCAGTGGAACGGCTAAGAACTGTTTTTGTATCATTTAAAAAATATTAAGATTAAAACGTTCAAGACCAGATGAAGGGATGGACGGCGTACATGGGATCTTGAACCATGTCTCATAACATATCTTGCGGTCTGTGCTATATGCATGCGCTCTCTAAGTGAAATAATATTTTTCTTTGCTCTTCGAATTCTTGCCTTTATTTCAAAATGATGAAAGGGAAATGTGTCACTTATAATATAAATAGAGACAAATTCTCATAACACACTCAATTCTTTACACTTAGGTACTCACCGATCAACCTGGTATGTCTTTATCAAAACTAACAACGCTGTCTGGGTCAGTCGAATTTTTGCAGTGTCCTCACTGTGACGATAGTTGTGATATGTACAGTACTGTAGATATATCTTCCGTAATACTTTAGTTCTGTGTTTACGTAAAGATCTTTTTATCTCCGTTTAAAATCTACAGTCATTGTTATTGAAACTACGTCTTAATTACACACAATCAATTTAACAATCGCTTCTTTGTTTGGCGTTCTGTTGCATTATTGATAGAAATACATCTGAAAGGATGACTTAAGAAAATCAATGTATTATTGTGCATATATTGTCCTACATACGGATACCCATGTGCAGGTGGGTAACTGTTGCACAGAAGCGCAGAATTGATTGATTACTTAGAACAAAATACAGTATTTCATACTAGTGGGGTGACACCTAAAGGAGTGTCACAGAAAGAATGAAGTGTAGTTAGGGAAGATAACTCTGGATGAGCATGAAAGACAGAAAAAAATAAATGCTGAGAGTGATACAGAAATGTCCGTCTTGAGTTCAGAGGTTCCATGCACGAGTCCTGGTTTACATCAAAATCGTTCAATGTCAATATTTCGACAAATAAGAAGCATCAGCGTGGTTATATGGCAAGAAAAACCGTGAGGTTGAATTTGCATCTAAAAGTTGACCGATTGAATTCCTCAATGTGGTTGCTATGGCAATGAATCCCATGTGGTTGAATTCGAATTCCCCTATTTACAAAAATGTACCATTTTGCATCCAAATCCATTGTCTAAACTTCGACAAATCAGAAACCTTGATATGGCAATGATACCCATGCAATGGAATTCGCAGTCCCCTAATACCAATATATACCATATACCAATGATAATCGAAATCAAACAATATCTAAATTTTTACCAGTCAGAGGCAAATAAGTCTGTGGCGGCCATCTTGGCTGACCGATCGGAAAATAAAAGATCAGTTGCAAACCCCATGACATTGAAGAACATTTGTGTCAATTTTTTTTTAAGTTGGCTACTAAATAGATTATTGGTTATCTTATAACACTGGTAACCCCAAAAACCTTTATTTCCTTTCCTTTAGCATAAATACCTTCACTTGCTCTTAATTTCCTCACTTTCACTTAATTTTCTGACTTGCACTTAATTTATTCCCGCGACATTTAAAACTCAAAAATACGTTTACAAATTAATACTGGCGCGAGGAAATTGAAGGTTTGAGGGTTACCACTGTAATAATTTTCACAATTCTTCAGTTTTCTGGAATATGACACATTAATTGATTATGAGACATCAATTGGCATCTATGCAAGCATACGTTATGGTCTCTCGTGTGTTGTTGTTCAGTGAGGTAGTCACCCACTACTATAAGGAGACCCAGACTCAAAACGATCCTGATTGCAATATATACACGTGTTGATAAAACAACCAAACAATCAACCCTAAGTTCATCTTAGTAACAGATGTACTCGCGGTATTCTAATCGATAAATAATTACATATACGATAAAAGATCAAAACAAATGTCATCTATATCATTATGATGTCAAAATCAGGGCTTCTAGGGACCACCCAACCAAATCGAAAATAGATTGTGGGTTTTTCCCGTTTGGGCAGAAGATTTAATAGGAAGGTGAATGCATCCGGGCCTACTGATTGGATATTTAGGTGACTGTTGACGTAACATCCGCCACCTCTCAATAAAATACGACCCTTTTTCAAAACCCTATTGTGTCCGTTCTATGAAAGATATAGAAAAACTAAAGATAAGCTTTTCTTCAGAACTATCTCTTCTTGTTATGTTTGGAGTTTCAGATTTTTGGATTAAAACGCTGATTTTTAAGGACCTGTTAAACAGAAGCTACCGGTCAAAGTGACGATTTTGGCATGTTTGACCCAAAATATCTCATAAATACGAATTTCCACAGGGATACCAAATACATCCAGACCTAGATCGAGCCGAGTTTTACAACGGTTCAAAAGACCATCAAAATTGTATGTGCCATTTTTTCCGCTCCCAAATCGCTACAATAGCCGGCAAAAATGGCGAATTAGCTCATACTATCATTACGTTCCGTAAGGAACGATAACGAGTTATCGTCCCTTACTACACTTCATTCTTTACAAGTTTGAATAAATTCAAAAATAAATTTAAGATAAATTTTAAAATTTTAAAATAAATTCAAATAAATCTGTGTTTAACGCTGGCGTTGACTGGTGTGCATTTAACACTGGCCTGGACTGGAAAGCATTTAAGAAATTATAAATACATTTGAAATAAATTAAAAAAAAAATGTAAATCGATTCAAATAAATCTGAATTTAATATTACTGGCGCTGGTCGGTGTGCGTTTAACACTGGCGTTGACCGGTATACATTAAACACTAGCGTTGACCGGTATACATTTAACACTACCGTTGACCGGTATACATTTAATACTACGTTGACCGGTATACATTAAACACTAGCGTTAACCGGTATACATTTAACGCTAGCGTTGACCGGTATACATTAAACACTAGCGTTAACCGGTATACATTTAACGCTAGCGTTGACCGGTATACATTTAACGCTAGCGTTGACCGGTATACAATTAACACTAGCGTTGACCGGTGTACATTTAACACTAGCGTTGACCGGTATACATTTAACAATACCGTTGACCGGTATACATTAAACACTAGCGTTGACCGGTATACATATAACACAAGCGTTGACCGGTATACATTTAATACTAGCATTGACCGGTATACATTTATCATTACCGTTGACTGGTATACATATAACACTAACGTTGACCGGTATACATTTAACACCACCGGTCAACGCTAGTGTTTAATGTATACCGGTCAACGCTAGTATTAAATGTGCACCGGTCAACGCTAATGTTTAATGTATACCGGTCAACGCTAGTATTAAATGTGTACCGGTCAACGCTAGTGTTTAATGTATACCGGTCAACGCTAGTATTAAATGTGTACCGGTCAACGCTAGTGTTTAATGTATACCGGTCAACGCTAGTATTAAATGTGTACCGATCAACGCTAGTGTTTAATGTATACCGGTCAACGCTAGTATTAAATGTGTACTGGTCAACGCTAGTGTTTAATGTATACCGGTCAACGCTAGTGTTTAATGTATACCGGTCAAGGCTAGTATTAAATGTGGACCGGTCAACGCTAGTATTAAATGTGTACCGGTCAACGCTAGTGTTTAATGTATACCGGTCAACGCTAGTATTAAATGTGTACTGGTCAACGCTAGTGTTTAATGTATACCGGTCAACGCTAGTAGGTAGAATGTAGTACCGGTTCAACGCTAGTGTTAATGTATACCGGTCAACGCTAGTATTAAATGTGTACCGGTCAACGCTAGTGTTTAATGTATACCGGTCAACGCTAGGATTAAATGGTACTGGTCAACGCTAGTGTTTAATGGTATCCGGTCAACGCTAGTGTTTAATGTATACCGGTCAAGCTAGTATTAATGTGGACCGGTCAACGCTAGTATTAAATGTGTACCGGTCAACGCTAGTGTTTAATGTATACCGGTCAACGCTAGTATTTAATGTGTACCGGTCAACGCTAGTATTAAATGTGTACCGGGCAACGTTAGTGTTTAATGTATACCGGTCAACGCTAGTGTTTAATGTGTACCGGTCACCGCTAGTGTTTAATATATACCGGTCAACGCTAGTGTTTAATGTGTACCGGTCAACGCTAGTATTAAATGTGTACCGGTCAACGTTAGTGTTTAATGTATACCGGTCAACGCTAGTGTTTAATGTATACCGGTCAACGCTAGTATTAAATGTGTACCGGTCAACGTTAGTGTTTAATGTATACCGGTCAACGCTAGTGTTTAATGTATAACGGTCAACGCTAGTATTAAATGTGTACCGGTCAACGCCAGTGTAAATTGTTTACCGGTCAACGCCAGTGTAAATTGTTTACCGGTCAACGCCAATGTTAAATACATATCCCGTTGCACTTAAGGTGGTTCCGGAATTTCAATTTCCGGATTTCTTGAAATTTTGCTGAACAACTCGTACAACCCGATCGGCCAATTAGCCGGTGTTTCACGTGAACCAAGTCCCTGTGTAGAATGCGTTTCTGTGGTTTGTATCTGTTTTCCCGAATAAATACATGCAAGACATGAAACGGGTACTTTATATATGATACGAGGACAAAGAGTAGTGTGTTGAGATTTAGAAAATCACAAATACACACTGTTACTGAGAAAATAGAATGACGTAAGATTCTGGTGTAAAAAGGCGGGAATTCCCCAGGCGCGGGTTCCCCAGGCGCGGGTTCCCCAGTGCAGTGTAAATGTCGGAGTTACAGTCTTTCGATTATACGTACCCATGTGACCTTAGCGGAAACTGTTGCATCACGGACATGACAGGAAAAAGAACATAACGTACCACATATGTAGAAACATGATTAATTATGTATTTTGGATATAGATGTTTGTGATAAATATGTAAAAAAAAAAAAAAAAAAATGTAGAGAATTGTGTCTTTTGTATTTTCTCTGATATTGCAAAATTGTAAGAAATACTGGCCGTGACAGTAAAATTACAAGCAGCTCACCGAGCGCTACAAGTTCAATCAGACAAACAGAACAGACTTAGTAACGTCACTCCTGACGTACGTCCGTACATGTAATAGACTATCCGGAATGTGTGACCTCGCGGTACATAGTACCTATGTTTAAAACCCTATTGTGACCGTTCTGTGATAGATATAGAAAAACTAAAGAGACTGTTTTCTTTGGAATTATATGTACTTGCGATGTGTGGAGTTTCAATACGTTCTCTTTATGTGTCAATTCTCTAGGCCGAGTTGTGCAGAAACCAGCAGTCAAAGTGTCGATTTTGGCGTGTTTGTACTCAAAATATCTCCATAACTAGATTATTCCTAGATATACGGGATATGCCTGGACATACATGTAGATCACACCGAGTCTTATAAGTGTGGAAAGTTTTATCAAAATGTATAGAGTCGCTTTTCAGTTAGCTCCAGAAAGTCGTCTGAATTAGCCGCATGTACATTACGTTCCGTCCTTCAATACACTACATTCCACACATTCTTGTGACGTAACACTCGTGACGTAACATCCGCCACCTCTCAATAAAATACGACCCTTTTTCAAAACCCTATTGTGTCCGTTCTATGAAAGATATAGAAAAACTAAAGATAAGCTTTTCTTCAGAACTATCTCTTCTTGTTATGTTTGGAGTTTCAGATTTTTGGATTAAAACGCTGATTTTTAAGGACCTGTTAAACAGAAGCTACCGGTCAAAGTGACGATTTTGGCATGTTTGACCCAAAATATCTCATAAATACGAATTTCCACAGGGATACCAAATACATCCAGACCTAGATCGAGCCGAGTTTTACAACGGTTCAAAAGACCATCAAAATTGTATGTGCCATTTTTTCCGCTCCCAAATCGCTACAATAGCCGGCAAAAATGGCGAATTAGCTCATACTATCATTACGTTCCGTAAGGAACGATAACGAGTTATCGTCCCTTACTACACTTCATTCTTTATGGATAATCTATCTATTCGATGTGGCGTGATCGGCAGGCACAAAGAAAGTGAGACAAGTCAGGGTCCCAACCCTGACAGGGCCACAACGCTTTGGAGATGGGACAATAAAACAAGGAAAGTGAGACAAGAATAGCTAGCGTCGAGTCAATGATTCCGTAAACGTATAGACAAAGACAAGAAGATACGGATAAATGTACAAGTCCACACGATCAGAAAATTCAAAAGAGGACAACTTGAGATAGAACAGTACTAGTTGGGTGACACCTGAAGGATGTCACAGAAAGAATGAAGCGTAGTGAGGGGCGATAACTGTTTCAGCAGTTTTCATAAAAAAAATCGCTCAATATCTAAATTTCAACCAATGAGAAGACTGTGTTAAAGGTTGGGCCGCGGGGCCGAGTGGTTAAGGTGTCCCAACATTTTATCACTAGCTGTCCATCTCAGGGATGCGAGTTCGAAACCGACGTGGGGCAGTTACCTGGTACTGACCGTAGGTCAGTGGTTTTCCTCCGGGTACTCCAGCTTTCCTCCACCACCAAAACCAACACGTCCTTACAAATATTGTAAATGACCCTGGCTTTTAATAGGACGTTAAACAAAAATAAGTAAAACTGTCTTATTGCCAAGGAAATGAAACCCATAAAGTTGAATTTGCTGTCCCATAATACCCCTATTTCATTGAAATCAGACAATATCTAAATTTGGACCAATCAGAGGCCAGGAAATGGCGACCATTTTGGTAAAATGTGAAAATGAGGTGACCAGAGGGACCGGTGTCCCATGATGTACCTACATATCAAATTTCATCAAAATTGGACAATATCTTATTTTGGACCAATCAGAGGCTGGGAAATAGCAGTCATTCTGTTTAAAAAAAAGTTAAAGTGAGGTTACAAGAGTAACCGGTGTCCAATGATGTACCTATATACTGTACCAAATTTCATTGCAATCAGACAATATCTAAATTTGGACAAATTTCCTCGAAAAAGATAGGATTAACTCTTTCAGATAGGAATATCCAAGATTTTATGGGAATTGGCTCGCCCCAATATTAATCTTGGAGAAAATTGTTAATAAATCACACTTGCACGAGGAAAATCCCATTTTTGTATGAATTCCCCAGTGGAACACAATGATACAAATGAGAGAAGGAAAATTGTTTGTTTGTTTGACATAGCCATTTCTTTAAATTGATATTTCGAGACTTTCCCCATAGTTTAAAGTCAGTATCAGTGTCTTTGTCAGTGGTCCGTGTCGAGCAAATTGGGAGATTACCAGGTATCTATTTTTTTTATTCGAAAATTTTGCAACTTCTTCAGTAGTGTTGGGAATCACTAATAAGTTCATGATCAATCATCATCATATCGATAATTGATCGATCATGAATAGAACTTTAGGGAAATATCTACAAAAGCATTAATATGAATTGTACATTATAATTACCCAGGTAATTTTATATCAAGAACAGGTGAGCAAGTTATCTCCCTTTTTCTATCACAGATGAAAATTAGGTAATTAGCAAGTTTTAAATTGTCTTATGTGAATTTGAACAATAATTCATGTAAAGGAAGCTTAACCATGCATAATAAAACATGTTTTTATTTTTAAATACCTTTTTTTAACCTTTTATCAGGTAGCAGTGTACACCAGTTTGCCAAGTTTCTGAACATTAAGTGGCAATTATCTCTTACTCTTATATATATTTGCTTTGTTAGCTTTGTTTATCACCCTTTGAATAGCCAGCTGAGTCAGTTTGAGGCAGGGTCTCCTTGTAGTAGTTAGTGACTACCTCTGAACAACATGCAGGAGACCTGTCTGTCCACATGCCATCCAGGAAATGGTGAAATAATTTATGAAAATGAAGCTTACCAAGCAAAATAAATAATATTTTCTTTTCAAATAAATGATTTAAACTTCTTGTAAGGTAGCAGTGTAGACCAGCTTGTCCGGTTTCTGAAAAATAAGTAGCATCTTTAAGTCTGAGGCTGGGTCTCCTTGTAGTAGTTGGTGACTACCTGACTGAACAACATATAAGAGGCCCATTGCATGCCATCCAGAGCAATAAGGGTAAAATGGTTCTGCCCAAAGACACAACCACGACAGCACATACCGGCCTGATTGTCAGCTTCCCTTTTCTTCTGCAGGATAACTGTTCAAACTTTTCTATACTTCTTCTATATATATAATACTAATAAACTTTGTGTATTTGGTTTAACGTCCTATTAACAGCCAAGTTCATTTGAGGACGTGCCAGGTTTAGAGGTGGAGGAAAGCCGGAGTACCAGGAGAAACACTACCGGCCTACGATCAGTACCAGTTAACTTCCCCACGTAGGTTTCGAACTAGCAACCCAGAGGTGGAGGGCTAGTGATAAAGTGTCATGACATATCTTAACCACTCGGCCCCTCAATAATAAATAATTAATAAACTATCTTACAGTAAAAATTGTGGAAAATTTGTTTCTTAATATCTAAATGGCTTGAAATTGAGAGAATAGTTCTACTAAATGAAATGAAAACCATATTTCATACAAAGTCTCAAAAACATTTTAATGAAGTTTTTTTTAAGTAGAACATAGAGGGTAATTACTTGCGGTCTAAGGCTTGCAATTACAGTAACTGTTTAAAACTTTTTAATTCTTATTTGTCACAGTTGCTATTGTAAAAGATGTGATAATTAAAGAAAATGGTGTCATCCCAATATCAAAATATTTGATATTGAGAGACTAGTTCTACAATATGAAATTAAAATAAGATTTTATGTAAAGTTTCAAAATTCTGAATTTGTTTCTTCAGTAGAATATAGAGGGAAATTAAGTGCGGTCTTTGGCCAACAATTTAGAACACCCCTCCTAATGTAAATATATGCATATGGTGGTGTTGGCCTAAAAAAAGAAACATATAAACTATTTACATGTACACTAGTCCCTGTGTTACAGTATTTTACCTGTGTGGAGATGACATTATGAAGAAGACTATTTTGTAGAATGGTTATAAATTAAAATCCTGGTCATTGTTTGAATTTGTCGAATAATTTTCTATAATACCTTTATATAATTAAAGTTTAGATTCAAAAGATTTTACTAATTGCTACCTGTGTGCAGATGAAATTTGGGAGAAAAACTATTTTGTAAAATAGTGATAACAAAATATTGGTAATTCTTTAATTTTGACAAGTAGTTTTCTATAATACCTTTTGTAATAAGTTGAAACAGATTAAAAATTCAAAAGACAAAACAAAAATACAACATGGTCCCACACCCTAAATTTGTTAATTAAATTAATGTGATATAACAATTGACATAATTTTAGTAAAATTTTGTCAGAACAGGTTTCTCGCACATGGTTTTCTTTGGCACATGTACATGTAAGCAAAGAGTTGAAATATGTTGATATGGAATTGATAATAAAGCAACTTATAGATATTTGAAAATTGACTAATTCATGAAATTTCAAAGTCAACTATTTTGTAAAATTGTGATAGCTAAAACCTGGTAGCTCTTTGATTTTGTCAAATAATTTTCCATCTTATACTTTTTTTTGTAATAAGTTAAGAAATTAATTTAATTTTAAAAGATAAAAAAAAAAAATGCATGACACCCAAAGCAACATAATTTTACTTAATGCAACATAATAATTGACAATATTTTAGCTTATATTTGTCAGAACAGCTTTCTTGCATATTGTTTTCTTTGGTGCATAAAAGTGAAGGGTTTAAATATATTTGAAAACTTATTTCATATATTTATTAATGCAAAAGATGATATAATTTGACACTGTCCTAAGAACCATCTCAATAAAGGGCAGGTCAGAGACTTTAATTTCAAAATTTAAAGCATTAGAATATAAATATTTCATTAGAAATTTGAAAAAAAACTTCTATTACTGAAAAAGAATTGTTCAATATATACATGTCTCTGAATATACTGCTAGTGTGTACTGAAGTACGTGTACAGTAGTTCCTTGAAAGTTCGTGTCATCGTAAGCTAATATGTATGAGATATGATTCTCGAAACGTCGTTGCTCCTCAACATAAACAAATATCAGCTGATCAAGACATCAAAGCATCAACTAACGACACAGTAATTTCATTAAACAAACAAACAATAAAAATTAAATATTACATATTTAAACGTCGCCTGTCTCTAAAACGTTAATGAACACGTAACATTTACACTAGGCCTACTGCCAGTACTGGAAGCCTACGACTCGGTAGGCTACGAGTTTAGATTTGTTATCGAAAAGAATTGAACGCTGGTCTGGGTTGACGATGAATACTGATCCTGGAAAGCAACAAATATGGTCATAGTAGAACAACTATAATCTCCAATGTCACTTTTAATATGACATAATATTAAAAAGTCCTGGTCCTGACGGGAAAATGTAATACAACTCACTTAGAATGCAGCTGAAGCCTGGGGTTAAACGAGTAAGCGGCGTGAAGTCCCCGGTGTTGTTCCATCCGGAACTCCTCGGAGAATCATTTCAGAGATAATACCCGATGAGTTCAGGATGGCGTTATCTATAGTTGTCCTTTATATATGCGGTCAAGCCGACCAAACCAAGTGTGTTAATAATTTCTATTAAATATAAACTTCATACGTCAATTTTAACGGACCTGTTGATGTTAATGCAGGCTTTAAAACACATCATCAAGATGACTCGCGCAAAACAAATATAAAACCAGTTGATTCGTAATGAATGTAATGCTGATAACTATGTATGCCGATCCGGTCCATCTGTTCTACCGTGCTAAACGGAAAGGAAACACCCGGTCTTGCGTCATCAAAACAGGCAGGAAAATACCCCAGTCGAATGGAAAAATACTGAGAAGGTCGAAAAAATAGGCCATTTTCAAAACAATCTTGTAACCGTTCTGCTAAAGATATCGAAAAACTAAACAGACTGTTTTCTTCAGGAAACATTTATCTCTTTGTATGTGCATTGTATATATCTCTGGATTTTTTTCTGAATTTTGAGGGCGATTTAAACAGAACCTCTTAGTCAAAGTGACGATTTTGGCATGTTTGACCCAAAATATCTCATAAATACGAATTTCCACAGGGATACCAGATACATCCAGACCTAGATCGAGCCGAGTTTTACAATGGTTCAACAGCCCATCAAAATTGTATGTGCCATTTTTTCCGCTCCCAAATCGCTACAATAGCCGGCAAAAATCGCGAATTAGCTCATACTATCATTACGTTCCGTAAGGAACGATAACTCTAATGAGTTATCGCCCCTCACTACACTTCATTCTTTATTCATGTATCAGGGTGTCCTCAGTGTAAGTCTTTATATCGATCCTGTTTATTTAGTCGTTAGATATCATAAAACTGTCATGAAAATATCCGCTCTGATATTCAATATAAAATTTTGTATATAATAAGCTATATATGATAGGGTTTCAGACAAGGTTGTTACTCATTTCCCCTTTTCTTTCAATTTACAACCACATTCAGGCGGCGATATGAGAACGTTCCACCACATGGAATTAGCTGATTTTTGGTACACATATGAAACAAGTAAAGCTCTATCCGATTTTGTGATGGTAATTTGCATCCAAAACTATATAACGGAAGAAAATTGAAATTTTATGGCATTTTTCTTCATAATTGTGTCTCTGCAAGTGCATTTTCATCCGCGAAAATGTTTGTTTTATGTTTTATGAATAAACACGATGTTTTGGAAATATTTATCAAAAGAAATTTATACTATGTTGCGAATTACAATTTCGAGATAACCTTTTATTTACGACCTTATGTCTTTGATGCTCAAAATGACAACTTTATAAAAATACATTTTCACTGACATTATGAAATCTGGGTGTCGGAAAGGTGTAAAATTATTCTTCGGAAAAGAAAAAAAAACTGTAGTTGAGCTAGATAAGAAATTATACGGGGGCAGGCTCCTATGGAGAATTAATATTATTGGAAACAGGCCCTTTGATCAACTGTGTACTGTGTGTACATATGAAAACACGACCCTGTATGAACTATAAACACTGTTTATGTTGCTGAAATTAGAATTTGTAGGTTAATAAGTTATTGGATTAACATGTTACTCAAAGACTGGCGTTTGTTTATCGTGTATATGTAACTCTCTTTAATTAATTTTCAAACTTGGAAAAGACTTTTGCTAAAGCTAAATTTGGAAATAAAACTCACTCGTTCCAGTTATATATACCGTGGGAGCCTGACTCTGGTATCTGGCATCCTATAGTAGAAGTAGAGGATTTTTATCTATAAATACTAACAAGAAGCAGACAGCTGTGTATGTACATGATAAACAATCGTCACACGCTGGGAGCCTCTCTTTATAGATATATGTTGAAAGTAAAAGGGAAAAAATGCCATAATTAATCATTTGTAATGCATGTTCTTGTCTAAATGGCTGAATCAGTAGTAGTGTAGTAAATTGACAGTATAAAGCAGTTTTACATTACTTAGAAACACAACATATTTTCGTTACTGTGATCGGTCATGATGACGTATTCAACACGTTACATAATATACACCATGCAACTCATGTACATGTATATAGGAACGACAATTACCTTGGAATGACAGCCGTCTAGCTATTTCGTAATACATGTATTTATAAACCTATATTTTGAACGTTCCTAGATCACACAACTGCATAAATTGTTTTGTCTTTCTGTTGAAGGAAGTAAACTTAATACTCAAATCAGCGTGAAGTGTTTTATCACAGAAATCTCATAAATAAGACGTCGTAAAAAGGTAAATCCTGAATTTGTTACTGTTATTGATTCATCGATCACTTAGGTAGAAAAGACGTTCGATATTTCAAAAGTTTGTAATAAGATTTAGGATAACACTTGATTCATATACAAATATATCAACAACTTATGCACATAGGAACGATCGTGTTATCGCTTTGTTTTGAAGACTTGAATACTGTTATTGCCTAATATATTACCAAGGCAGATTAGACATTTCGACCTTAGTTTTGAGTGTATAGTTTCTGGGAATAAAAACAAAACCCGTATTTAAACAACCTATAGCACCGTGCAACTGCCATTTTTCTCCTACTAAGCCACCAGTTGACAAGAAACTGATACCTGGAACATTGCGCAACAATTCTGTGGGGGGAAATCGCTGACTCTGAGAAAATCCGTAAGTACAAAAGATCATTGTTTATTTCTAAATCAATTTATTATTTTCACAATTTAAGGAGTGCCATCACAATTTACAGGAAAATATTTGTGTTACAGGAAAAGAATTTTATTTTAAGAAGTTTTATGTAACCGATGGCATCAAGCCAAAATCAATAAAATAAAAAAAAAAAACTGGAGAGAGCGACCACCTTGTACTCTAAAATCTATAATTGATAACACATGCTTGTTAGTCAGGTTGATATATAACTTACTTACATCAAATGTGAAAGATTTAGTACCATTTAAAAAGAACCAAAATATTATACAAGTATCTTATAGAATATTCTTACAAAAAGTAGCCCTCCTCTGCAACCACCAATGCACTACTCAACTATCAATTCATTAACTTTTTAACAAAATGGCTACCATTTCCTGACCTCTGATTGGTCAAAATTAAGATATTGTCCGATTACAATCAAATCAATTATGTAAGTACATCATAGGACACTAGTCACTCTCGTGACATCACTTGCGCATTTAACAAGACGGTCGTCATTCCCAGGAGTTGTATGTGATGTATATTATGTAACCTGTCGAATAAGCAATCATGACCGATTACAGTAACGAAAATTTGTTGTGTTTCTAAGTAATGTAAAACTTTTTTTATTGCATTTTTGCCAGTGAAATATAGAGATTTATGACACTAATAAAACTTATGTTTTCACTGCAGCGATGGGCAGTGAAAATATAAGTTTTTGCAGTGAAAATATAAGTTTTTCGTTTTTGATCAATTACAGCGGACCTGTATATTCACCTCGTTGAAATTTGCCGATTTTTCCAATCGAAGCGGATATAGATAAATTGGTTATTTTGCTGTATTTATGAAATATTCAGACTTGTTTTTGACTAAATACTCACTTGACTCCTGCAATAATCCCTAATAACAACATCAACATTGTTTTAAGTAATATGTGTCCACCCGGTATAGTAGTACAATATTATTGTAATATTACTATTAACAATTTAATAGATAACTGTTACATTGTGATGCATTAAGTATTGATAACAAACAAATAAAACAGATAAGGAATAAAACATAAATGTAAATAAATGGTAATTAGAACTATCCCTCCATGGTTTTCGTAAAATTTGTGATAAGTCAAGATGTATGCATAGTAAATTAATATTGTTATGAGTGAGCAAAGTCAGTTGAGATTCTGGAGCAGAAGGATGACGTCTTCTACTTTGCATGCTCCCGGGAAATCGCTGGTAAATCTAGCCACTTCCGGTGTCTGGCGAAAAATGACGCCTTGCGATGTTGGGTATAGTGGATAAAACTAAAGCGATCTGAGAATAGTTGGTGAATACTAAAAGTCAGATTGGCATAAGAAGGAAGGAAAATTGCCAAAAAGTAACAGAAAAGACGATGTACATCTGGTATTGCGAAACCCATTCTGGTTGGTAAAGATAGCTCTATAAATGATTATAACAAATCTCGCCGCACAACAAAATCACGTACAGTCTACCCTCGTTATATCGCCACATTTCGTCCGTGTCAATTATGGCGGTATAACAAGGGTGGCGTTAGTATCGAATCATGAAAATTACAACAGTAAAAGATAATGTTGTACCAACGTTTTGATAAATACACAATGAGTTAACATATAAGACACCATGGTATTGACCGTACATTTTGTAGCTTACAAATACACATTTACATATGTAATTTCTGAAAAAAGGTCATTAATTTGCTTTTGTCTCATGCCATCTGTTACAATCTGTCGAATTTTATTGGAAATTACGCGGCGATAGCGATAGAAACTCAAAGCTAAGTTACCTGTGAAAAAGGAAATACCCTAATTCTATAAATAGAACAGTAAAGAGTTCCTCGATCGCAGAAAAAACGGACCACGATGGCGATATCGTCGAGGGTAATATATAGGGATTCGGGACGTTTGTATTGTTGTGAACGTGGCGGATGGCGGTATGCGAGGGTGGCGAACTTAACGAGGGAATTATATAGAAGGGGAATCCGTTCTAGGGGTGTAGGTGGCGGTATGCGAGGGTGGCGGTAGATTCGGGTGGCACTAGGTCGATGGTACACTGTAGTTGGCTGGGATAATTAAGTGTTTAACAGAGATTAGATGGTTTTTACTTTGGAAACAACAAGGAAAAATATTAGTTACTATTAAGTAGAATAACTTCGGGATGGTATGTACGTCATAAAAACCTCAGGGAAGGCTACACAAAAGAATAAACCTATAAATGTACGCTGATTGACCACATGGAAGACCATAGCTAGATGGCGTGTATGCTTGTTGGTCACGGGAGGGATATAGAAAATCATAGACCTGTATGCCGTTAACATAAATACAGCTTACGCGGGGCTTTCTTTAGGAAAACAACGCTCACGTTGGTGTAAATAACAATGCGTCTGTAAAGGCAAAAGCGCAAGATACTAGTAGCAGTTGATAGCATGTCTTGTTTAATCTGATGAAGAAATTTCATTGTGTGTCTATGTCCTGCGTCATTGATACGTTGAAACAATGTAAGTCTCCTTACCGGTATGTATATGTTCTCATAAAACGTTCATTGGATTGTGTATAGAATGTTGTGTTATTTGACATTTACAAAATGTATCATAGAAACCATTCAGTAATTTAACATCTTATGTGTAGTACATTGTATGTCTGGTGACGACCGACGAGAATATAATGCCTTAATACCCTTTAACTCATCGAAAAAAGAAAAACACATTCCAGCTTTGATTTTTACAGTAGATTACCGTCAACAGAGGATACTTGTGAATATACCTAGGATTCCGATCACACATTGACCGTCCTGGACGATATGAGGGCTCAAGTGTTTTTATTCTGTGTTACGGCCCATCACAAAAATGTGACGGTTATATATCTTTCAAGACAGTCAGTAGTCTGACGAAATAGTCGTCCAATAAAAGTGTCATAAATGTCAAAGCCAAAGATTCCAGAGGATGTGTCCTTCTCTATGCACGGATCACAGCTATCTGCGGCATTCGCGGTAATTGTAATTGGTTTTATTAACCTGTCACTCACTTTTATATTTCACATGGCCAGCAATCGCTGTATAACCCCTGTGTCTTTCGTGAAAAAGTCATCATCCTAATTCTTTGGAAGTTTTATTACCTTTACCGACCGCCATATTTCTCTTCACAACGGTGGCCGAGTGGTTAATGTGTCCCGACACTTTAACACTAGCCCTCCACCTCTGGGTTGCGAGTTCGAAACCTACGTGGGGCAGTTGCCAGGTACTAGTCGTAGGTCAGTGGTTTTCTCCGAGTACTCCGGCTTTCCTCCACCTCCAAACCTGGCATGTCCTTAATGACCTTGGCTGTTAATAGGACGTTAAACAAAATAAACCAAACTTCACAAGGGGGTATACATGCATGTCCTCATGTCTATAGAATTTGTTACACTTGGAACACCGTGGCCACAATAGTAACAATTTAATTCCTCAGCGGTAGCGTTGATGCAATTATCACATGTCTTTTGTGCTTTCACTATAGTGGGAGAAAGTTTTTGACGCAGAAAGCAGTCATATGATAAACTAACATGAGTGTCTTGCAAGAAGCAATGCTATTCCTTGCAATACATACACGAAGATGTAAACAGGATGTCACCGACAGTCAGAGATCTATCTGTGGAGATTTTGCACATATTGCTCTGACGAAGGATGACAAGTTTTTGTTGTTGTTTTTCCCTTGTTATGTTTCAATACAAGTTCCTGAATGTTTTAACAATTATCTGCTCTCGTAATTCGAGCCATTGTCTCCTTAGTAATTCTATTTGCACGAGCAAATCCTATAGCTAGGGCACACTTTTGATGCTCAAGACCCCCTTTCTCCTTGTGGCAATTGAGGTGTACCGAGATATACACAGAAGCTGTTTAAAACATTTTGTAACGTGTAACATATAATTGGTCATGTTGTAATAACGACAGTACAGACAAGTAATTTGATACATTGTGTCAATAAATAGATGTTTAATATAGTAACACAAGTCACGAATGAATATATTCCAGTGATTCGTGCCATACGCGGGCCTCCGACTCTCGATCTGTAGCACTCAATCACCGAGCAAGAAATACCAGCAGCCTTCACCGCTACACCACATACCTTTATATTTAAATACATATTTTCTTATTAATTTATATATTCATATTTGAATTGACTATATATATATCTCATAATCTGATTTTAATCGTTGACATAATCTCATTCTTATTGTAGTATATCTGATGCCTCTGAGGTTGATTCCGAAGACACAGGGTACTGTAACGTGCACCTGGTCCGTCCCAAGTGTCTCCTGGGATAAGCTGTGCTTTCAAAGCATGTGCTCTCGCCGGGCACTGGTACAAGCCGTGGCTATCGCTCGCGCCGGCAATGACAAATCGTGGACGCCTAGCGCAAGTGCTCCCGGCACTCTCACAGCGCTCCAGCTACCTGCGCACCAGCTTATACAGCGCAGTAGTATTGCAAGTGCTCCCGGCATACGCTGTCACCTTCATCAGACAAATGACTAGTACGGTATGTACACTGTCACCTTCATCAGACAAATGACTAGTACGGTATGTACACTGTCACCTTCATCAGACAAATGACTAGTACGGTATGTACACTGTCACCTTCATCAGACCAATGACTAGTACGGTATGTACACTGTAACCTTCATCAGACAAATGACTAGTACGGTATGTACACTGTCGCCTTCATCAGACAAAGGACTAGTACGGTGTGTACACTGTCACCTTCATCAGACAAATGACTAGTACGGTATGTACACTGTCGCCTTCATCAGACAAATGACTAGTGCGGTATGTACACTGTCACCTTCATCAGACAAATGACTAGTACGGTATGTACACTGTCACCTTCATCAGACAAATGACTAGTACGGTATGTACACTGTCACCTTCATCAGACAAATGACTATTAGGGTATATACACTGTCACCTTCATCAGACAAATGACTAGTACGGTGTGTACACTGTCACCTTCATCAGACAAATGACTAGTACGGTGTGTACACTGTCACCTTCATCAGACAAATGACTAGTACGGTATGTACACTGTCACCTTCATCAGACAAAGGACTAGTACTGTATGTACACTGTCACCTTCATCAGACAAAGGACTAGTACGGTATGTACACTGTCACCTTCATCAGACAAATAACTAGTACGGTATGTACACTGTCACCTTCATCAGACAAATAACTAGTACGGTATGTACACTGTCACCTTCATCAGACAAAGGACTAGTACGGTATGTACACTGTCACCTTCATCAGACAAATGACTAGTACGGTATGTACACTGTCACCTTCATCAGACAAATGACTAGTACGGTATGTACACTGTCACCTTCATCAGACAAATGACTATTAGGGTATATACACTGTCACCTTCATCAGACAAATGACTAGTACGGTATGTACACTGTCACCTTCATCAGACAAAGGACTAGTACGGTATGTACACTGTCACCTTCATCAGACAAAGGACTAGTACGATATGTACACTGTCACCTTCATCAGACAAATGACTAGTACTGTATGTACACTGTCACCTTCATTTTTCGTTTTTGCTCTAAACGCATACATAAGTGAATTTGATGAGATTTTTTTTATAAATATCGAGAATAAATTAAGTCTGAGTAAAGAGTTTACTTTTACCTGCTTACGTCAATTGAACATATTTGACGGGTGTTAAACCCCCCATAAACAATGTCGATAAAATGTGTCACGTTCATGTTGTTTAAGGTGTTTGATTTGAAATACAAATACACATGGCTGTATGTGCACAACTGTGGCATGCGATCTCGAGCAGGCAGAGTGGCCTTTGTGTGGGGTATCGCCAGGGAATACATAATGTCTAAAGTTCACACTCAAATTTTATATACACTCTTGTTGCTTTGTCAGGACACGAAAGCCGCTTATAAGAAATTGACAAAAGTAACATTAACATATTGATTGTATGAGGACAGAATGAACAAATTGTGGGGTACACATTCATGAATGAGTCTTAGAGTCAAATCTGAATTCATTCCTATATATTTAAGAAGATAAACACTATTTGTTGTAATGTTTTTGGACAAGTATGGAAATGAACTTAATTGTCAGTTAGTGTTTTTTTTAGTTATTTGGTTAATGGTGTTATTTCGCACTTAGTCGACTACTTAGTCAGTATCATCCTGACACTTATTTATACTGAATGGTCAAGGAACTTATTATTTTCACAACTCGCCATTGTTCATTTACTACCTGAAAAAGCATACTATATTGGTAAGTCATATATAATGATCTTTCTAAAACCAATAGTATATACAGGAAGCTACTTCTATCACAACCATGCCTTACCTACCTACGTCGAATGGGAATTGGAACTGTCTATATTATATATATATATATATATATATAACAAGAAGCTTCCCTAACAGCCAGGCTTTCGAAACTTCGACATTTAAGAGAGTCAAACCACACATCTAACAGCCAGCCTATAACTACCTCAATCACTTCGGTAGTTAAATACAACATATCATCCGGCTAACAACGAGTCCTTAACTACCTCGACTACTTCGGTAGTTATATAAAACAAACCACTCCCCTAACAGTCAGTCCTTAACTACCTCGACTACTTCGGTAGTTATATAAAACAAACCACTCCCCTAACAGTCAGTCCTTAACTACCTCGACTACTTCGGTAGTTATATACAACAAACCACTCCCCTAACAGTCAGTCCTTAACTACCTCGACTACTTCGGTAGTTATATACAACAAACCACTCCCCTAACAGTCAGTCCTTAACTACCTCGACTACTTCGGTAGTTATATACAACAAACCACTCCCCTAACAGTCAGTCCTTAACTACCTCGACTACTTCGGTAGTTATATACAACAAACCACTCCCCTAACAGTCAGTCCTTAACTACCTCGACTACTTCGGTAGTTATATACAACAAACCATCCTGCTAACAACCAGTCTTTAACTTAATTGGTAGTTGAAGTGGATATGCTCTGTCGATATAATATACAACTTACTACTGCACTAACAAACAGACCTTCCTTGGTTGATAAAGGAAATACACATTGACTGTTATATACAACAAAATACTGTTCTGGCAAGCAGTCCTTGCCTACATTGGTAGTAAAAATGAATGCACGTTGCAATGTAAGAACGCTACCGGATATCACAATATCACAAATGTTTTTGCACGCGGCATCACATGATCACGTCATTGATAGTGTATCACGTTATCAGTAGGAAATTATAAAGTTGCTCAATTTGTTTTCGATTATATTAGGTCTGAGCTATTTATTGCGTATACCTTTTTTTCGAACATAATCATTTTTAAACCAATCTGAGTTGAGGTATGATCGCTTTTTGCTGAAAATGACCCCCTCCCCCTGTGTTACCATCTCTGTGTTCCTTGTTTAAACATTTACCTTCATTGGTCCTGTCTTACATAATGCAGGTTTAAGCTCTTTTTGAAGGGTTTCATGTCTATGATATGTTAATCAATAGTTTTGCTTCTAAGTACAATTGTACAATATTTACTTTGGTGATACCACTGATGCCTATTCAGCCCCACACCATGATATTTGCATTTGAAGTCTTTATTTAAAATCTCACTCAAATGCGCCGCTGTTGTCTGTTTAATCGCTGACATTGCGGTTTTTTTAAACTTATCTTTTTCAGTTTGTTAAGATTTTATCACAATCATGCGTCAAGTTACTTGCAAAAACGTCTGCTCGATTCTTCTCATTTTAAATATTCAACTGTCTTGATCACTATTTTTAATCAAATCAAAGTTCTTGGTGGAACCACCCTTGCACACTACAGTTTTAAAAATAATTTTCCTCCCTCGTTTGTGTCCTTCTTCTAGAAAAAAACGATTGTATCTAGAGTCTGATAAAGCAATATGTTGAGTTCGTTCTTTATCCATAACTAAGGGTAACATAGACGCACATTTCGGCAAAAATGATGACATTTTAAAGATGTCGTCTGCTGCGGAAGTGATCAATTATCACATTTTATCACATCATGTTAGGTTGGACAATACCATTCTATGTTCTGCTAGATATTAAAAGAAATTAGTGGAGCACTTTTGTTAGTGTACATGGCCATGTTTTTGGACGAAACACAATTCCACCCTTTACATGCTCTTAACTCCAGTGACATTTAAGAATTATATCATTCTATTATTTTCTTGGGTCGGGTTCCTACTCTGACTTCGGTAACATTTTGTTATATTTGTCAGTTGCAATACCATTATGATCTAAGTAACCTCCTATATTATTGGCTTAACCTCTCATTCTATTGATCAGTTACATCGCCATTCTAATCTCAGTAACCTATCATTTTATTGGTCAGTTACTTGGTCATTCTGATCTCAGTAACCCCTCATTCTATTGGTCAGTTACATCGCCATTCTGATCCCAGTAACCTATCATTCTATGGTCAGATACACCGCCATTCTGATCTCAGTGACATATCATTCTATTGGTCAGATACACCGCCATTCTGATTTCAGTAACTACTTATTCTATTGGTCAGTTACATCGCCATTCTGATCACAGTAACCTATCATTCTATTGGTCAGTTACATCGTCATTCTGATCTCAGTAACCTATCATTCTATTGGTCAGTTACATCGTCATTCTGATCTCAGTAACCAATCATTCTATGGGTCAGTTACTTTTTATTTATTTTTTTACAAGAAATTTTAATGCCCCAGAACATTTAACAATTTGGACTGCTCCCAGGGTTAAGGCCCTGGATTCAGTATCCCGACAAATGTGTCCTCATGCAAGAGGGCTCTCATTCATCACCTTACATTCATTTAAACATTTCATTCCTTATTTTCATTCAATGTATTACACACATTAATACACACATATATGTACACCGTCGTTACATAATACATTACATATGTACCCACTGCCAGGGTAAATGTCCTGGATTCATTACTTCCTAAATAATTTCACTCACCATATATGCATATTTAATTATTACGTCACTCACTTGATTGCATCTCGCACATTGATTTCGCATATATATGCATACATACATACACACATACACCGTATGATATTTCGATACTTCAATCATGATCACCAGCTGTGAGTAAGCGTGGAAATGCACACTTACCATTACTGACCCACAACCTGTAATCGCACTTGATTGACCCATACCACAAATACATAATTACATACATACCACACATACATACCACACACACATACCATACATGTACATACATATATACATACACTTCATGATAGTTGGATAGTTCAATCACTTACCATGACTGACTCACAACTTGTAATCGCACTTGATTGACCCATATCACACATACATACACAATACATGCATACATACATACATCATACAAATGTACCTACACAAGTATACAATAAACATACGTGTTGAGCATATTCACCAAATATATCACAACTTTCAATCCCCTTTACTTTCGACACCGCTCTAATTTTCACACCAATTATGATCACTTGTGAATTCACAACATTACATAACGTATTACTTAATACATAATAATATATAAATACACACAGTATATAAATAAATATATATTTAAATGGCATTATTACGTTAGTCTTTTATTAATATTATTATCATTAATGGCATTACTGTTTGTTTAGCTACGTTAGATTGATCGGTGAGAGTGTGTATGTGTGTTTTGGTTCTTTTATCGTGTTGTCGGAGTAGATAGTCTCGCCGGAGTAATTAGTAGTACCCAATATTTGTAAAGTAACTTCCGGTTACGATTACCGACATGTGGCTGTGTATTAAATTGGACATGAAGTAAGTTTTGAGTTAATTATCGTCATTGTACCGATACTATGTAATATAAACTTGCTCTAACTTATCAAATCTAGACTTGTATATTTCCTGGAGGCCTATAACGTATGTTAAATATTGTTCGCGAGTAATCTAAAAATAGGTTTCAGGTTTCTACCATGGGTCTGTAATTCGCTCTGGATTATGTTGTTTAGAATATGAAAAGCAGAATTAGCAGACATTTGTTTGTGTTGGTATTTTATTATATTTCGTACTTTCCATATTGTCAATTTGACACAGATAATTATTAAGTTTGTTATTCTGTGAATCTCACTTTCTTTTTCGTTCAATTCACCGGTTATCACCTTTTCTTCATTTAGTAATATTCTGATATCGTGAATTTTGTCGATAATATTGCACTTAACGAGTTGGATTAGTTGTTTAGTGAACGTGCAGTGATAAAAAAGGTGGGTTAGTGTTTCTATTTCATTGTTGCATAGGTGACATTTTCCATCTGAACGGTTCATTAATTGTAGTTTATATTCTGTATATATAATCCTGTGCAAGCACTTCCATTGAAATTCTTTCATTTTTAGTGATATTGGTAATTGCTTTAGTTGTTTCCAAACTTGATCCCAAGAAATTTCTTGTTGTAAGTAATTTTCCCATTTCTCTTCTGCTTTTGGTTTAGTATATGGCTGCATGATTTTTTGTATTGCATATTCCTTTAGTTTTTTAACTGGTTGGAACACATCATTTTTATACTTACCAAAGCACAAGTTATCATCTAGTATATGTTCTGTATTACGTGACTGTAATAATGTATCTCGCTTTAGATTTTCGATGAAAGTTCCTATTCAGCAATCCAGTTTTGTTTGTTAGTTAGTCTAGCTAGTAACGAGTTGGAGTCTATAAATTTTGTGTTGTGTTGTATTGGTCAGTTACATCGCCGTTCTGATCTCAATATACTATCATTGTATTGGTCAGTTACATCGCGTTTAAAAAAAATGGTCCCAGTAAGTAGGCGTCCATTCTAAAGTGTTAATTTCATTTATTTGTTTCCGTTGCTCTTGTGGCCCGGATTAAATCGCGCGATGCGTCTTTATGCGATATGAAACCGGATTTCCTAGAAAAAAAAAAAAAAAAAAAACCAAACGGCCAGGCAGGTGAGCCCAACCTTTTCACGTCCTTGTTGAAAGGCAAGTGTGTTACCATTGAGCCGCCGATCACCCAGCCTCCATTTCTATTGGCTAGTTGCAAATTGATTATGATTGATATATAGGTCAATTAGGCTACCGTTATATAATAAGAAAACAAATATCTCTTATCTTGGACAGCTACAGACAGAACAATTTTAACTTCAATGGTTGCCAATAGTATTCGTCACTTACATTATCAGCCGGACTCTTACAATGTCACGGTTCTAGTGTATGTTTCATTTGATCAGTAACCATGAGATATATTCTGCTAGAGGCATGTGTACATCAATAAGATATGAACAAGCATGTCAGCTTTGTTGCGGAGAAACGAAAACTAAACTAAACAATGTTTCACAAAGCATTTCGCTTTGTTCACACGTATTGAATTGAAAATCAATAATGCATGCACGTGAAGAGACATTTTACGCTTTATTTGAAGAAAACGTCTAATCCCAATGCATGTATGGAAAGAGACTGTCATTGTGGAATAATTTACCCCCCTAGATAGGACATTCTCGTTTGTTTTTTTCTTTGGATAGTTACAAGGAATCCACATTGAAGTACATACATATAAGCCACCTTGTACCTGCTAGTTTTCACTTACTTTGCCAGGAGACCACCAGCTGAAAAGACGCTGTCATACTTAGAACATTGCACAGTCAGTTGGTAAGGGACATCTCTGACTCTGACCACTTCCGTAAGTACTTAATTTTAAAATCAATCAATTATAATATCAATAATATAGTTAAATAATGATGATATTTTCTCGCTGTTCCTGTAGCTACTAAAATAGCTTGATGGAGGCTGCGTCAATTCCCGGTCGACTTTATTTTCAGTTATTTGACAATGTTTTTATCAATATAATGCTTGATTTGATAATATAGAAAATGGGAAAGTTGCCAAACATTGTGATTGAGTTTAAATAACACATGCTTAAGTTATCGTCAAACATATGTTTTGTTCGATCCTTATCGTCATGCATATGTTTCGTTCGACCCTTATCGTAATACATCTGTTTTTGTTCGACCCTTATCGTCATACATATGTTTTTGTTCGACCCTTATCATCATACATCTGTTTTTGTTCGCCCCCTTATCGTCATACATGTGCTGTTTGTGTTGGTACATCGTCATTCTTTAAAATTTGATGTATCAAACGAACAATTAAAGTAATCTACATTTTGGCCTTTAAGGCATACACCAGGCTTTTGGTCAATATGAAAACAAAACTGACTACGGTCGTATCAAATCCTAAAAGGTCATATTCCATGTCTTTTTTTCACACCCTTCCACTTTCGCTGTTTACGATCGAAACCTTAATATCAGTTAACACCTACAAAAACCAGTCAAATCGACAAAAAACTGTCGGTCTAAATAGACTATTGCTCACCGCAATTGCCCCAGTGCGTCGCTAATGAAGGAACCAGAAGCGAGTTACCATTGTAAGTGGAATTCCTAATCGACCGTGTGCGCACCTTCATTGCACATGTTATGTCATCAAGGAAATGGGTACTTCCGCTGAAGCAAAGAGTATATCTAAATTAATCCCTTCGTGTGTATCAGGTTTTTCCGAGTTTTAAATAAGCAATACATACTTTTATGTCACCGGATATGAAACTAACAAAAAAACAAATTAATGCGGTTACCAAGTACCGACCCTTTGTGAGCGGGGCGCAGCCCTGGTGGAAAGCAGAGAACTAAGGGAGGGAACGACTCTTCTTGCTCAATAGAATTGTCGTCTGCTATTCGTGAATGGGTGATAGAAGTTGATATATGACACCCTAACAAAATCAGTTTATATTGAAGCTCAGATTTCATTGTTTCCCTTAGTTCCTTGTTGTGTTCAAATAATTTTGAGTTCGGGAATGCAAAATGGCTGACAGGTAGCCGCCTTGATTTGCGACGCTTAAAGGTTGTTATCGCAATTTCTTGAACATTCTCAGACCAGATATGCTGCTCATTAAATTTTGAATCTGACCGGTAAAATTAGATGACCGACGGGTTACCATATCAAACACAGAAAACATATCGGGGCTGTAACTAGCTGTCAAAGACCCATGTTATTTGTAGATTAACGATTTCATTTAGTATAACAATGATTGATTCATGTTCTAATGACTATGTGTTGTCATGTTAACGCAGAAATTTGGTTTATTATTCTTCTTTCATATCGACCAGGTAGTATATGCGAGCCCCTGTCTGTTTGATGACATCATTCTCGGAAACTGAGCACTCTTCTTGGAAAAGAATTCAATAGACCTAGTGTGTGAGTATAGCTTCAAAATTTGTTGGGGTTTTTTTTGTTAGCTTTTTTGTTTTGTTTTGTTTTGTTTTTGTTTTTGTTTATTTGTTTTTTTGTTGTTGTTTTAGACAAGGTTATTTTAAAAACGGGCATCAATGTCGTAGATGGTGGCTACCTCACTGACTAAACAATACGATAGACCATCAGATTCAAATCATGTACGGTAAAATGCAATAAAACTACCACAACTGCATATAGGACATTCCGTGTTGATGCTCAAGTTAGTACAGCAGGGTATCAGAGCAATATAAAAGGTAGGTTTAAAGCTTAGCATTAATCTTTGAATTTTAGAACCATTTACGTACAAAATATAACACTTTACGTATGACACAATGACTCTCTTGTACGTCAACCTTACTATTGTTATGTACGACTTGTCATATGTGGTGATGTCCGAACGCTTACCATTGCATGCCCTCTCTTAAAGCAGTCAAATTGTAATTGTTTTTATATAGGTTATGCTTACTTTGGTATCATAATATGAGTTAAATTCCTGCTCTCTACAGACAATTTTTGAGGCTTTTATGATTCCTTTTCTAACTTATCTAATACAATGTATATGATTAATATCATTCCTTTGTTATACAGACACACCAGAGGATATGCCACAGCCGCCGCCTTCCCATCCTTACTAATCTAATATCCTCAAATTTATCTAATGGCTTCACGAAAATCTATTGCCCGGTCACAGTTACCCGTCCGAGTTAAAGGAGATGCAAAATGTAAAGATCACAAAAACAATGACGTTGTTGTTCTGTGCCAGGATTGCAACGCTCTCATTTGTGTAACATGCTCAATAACAGCTCATAAGTCACATATAGACAGTTTTATTGAAATGTCTAAAATCAAACCACGAAACCAAAATATTATTAGGAACTTTATCAATGAGACAGACAACGTAAAAATTCCGAAACTGAACCAGGAAATTGTATCATCTCGAACAAAATTATCTTCATGTAAACCTCTATACCAAACACTTCGCGAAAACATCATCGATAATAATAAGGAATGCAAGTTACTCTCAGATAAAATTACAAAGGATTATTTATCTCTTTGTGACGAAATTGAGGTCACGGACACCGACTTAATTCAGACACACATCACAAACCTTGAGGAGAGGCTGGATACTTTGAGGGAACTCTCATTAGAGTACAAACCGACTCTCCAGACAGGAAGTGCTGTACTCGTGTACGACTCGGTATCAGAAATCCGAGAAATGGATTCAGACATCCCACCGACACCTAACATAGACATCACAGCGTTTGCTCCGGGTCAAGAACGATACAGTCACTTGAAACAAGCCATGGGAAATATGAACATTCCAATTAGCCATCTCCAGGAAAGATCAGCAAACATCGGTCACTCTGACCAAAGTCCAGCTGAAACGGATTCCGACATCGCACCAACATCTAACATAGACCTGACAGCGATTGTTCCCGGTAAGGACAGACAAAGTCTCCTGAGGCATGCCGTGGCGAACATGAACATTCCTCCTTGCCACCCCAGGGCAGAATCAGTAACTTGTCACTCCGAAAAAAGTCCAATTATCCGACCAAAACAGTCAAAAGGGAATGGTCAAGCGTCTACTGGAGCAGACCAGTACAAATTTCGTGACCGTCCAACCGTCATGTCCCTGTTCTCATACCCGGATAGCATCACAGCGATGTGTCCTACATATGATGGACGTGCATGGCTGTGTGACTTCAACACCAACACGGTTATGCTCATCAACAACAAAGGTCAGGTCATACAAACAATACAACACAACAGTAACATCGATAACATCGGTCTGGACCCCACCACAGGTCGTCTGTGGTTCTGTTGTAGGGATAAGAGGAGTATTTGTGATGTACCTACATCTTCTACCCCCCGTCACAAGGTTCATTACAAAGGATTACCCAGTCAGTCTGTGTTTGACAACGGGGGGTCGGTTTACTCGGGTAGTGGTTGGTACAGGGGGTACACAGGGGTACAAGGTAGTGATGTACACAGAAGACGGCCAGGTGTTACATACAGCCATTGTGGAGGGGTCAGTACAGTCCATTACACAATGTGGTGTTACAGGTAACATAGCCGTAGTGAGTGGTAAACATATAATTGTGTACAACGCAACTCTTCAGCCCCTGATCCACTACCGGGGGGAGGGGATACAGGCCCGTGGGGAGATGATGCATGTACAGAAGTCGGTCACACCAGACCAGTTTGATCCCAACACAGTTGTATATGACAGTAAGGGTAATATTGTTATTGCTGACTGGACAAGGAACACAATAGAACTGATAAGTGGAGCAGGGAAGTACATAAAAACACTTCACACAAACAAAAGAGGACAGGGAGTAGTAGGTATACAGAAGGGTGGTGTGTTGTGGTCACGCATAGAATTAAAAGCAGATACAGGAAAGTGGGGACTCAAACTTCTGAAGTATTATAATGAGTGAGTAACTTAGTATAAATTAGCGGACTTTGTATTTTTATATCATTTGTATTATCAGCGAGGGCCGATTTATATGTTCTCAAGGTACTCAAGGATGTTCTTTTTATGTCCTACTATACTCTGACTATATAGGGCCGTGTACCCAAGGACTGGTCTCATTTGGCTAGTTTAAACAAGACAAGCGGTTTTTGCAAAATCGACAAAATCGATGAAAGTGCAGTGAGTCAATATTTACATAGAAAAAGGTTCAAGTCTAAGGATATCCATAATGATATGGTAGCAACACTAGGGAAAGATACCCCTTCATATGCTACAGTGAAAAGGTTGGTGGCGGAATTTAAGCGCGGCCGACAGGGCCTTGAGGATGACCACCGTCCTAGAGGGCCTCTTAATGTTGCACCCAAGAAATGGCCAATAAAGTCCATGACATTGTAATGACCGACAGACGAGCCAAAAGAGTTGTTATAGCCAGTTCAGTTGGCATTTCATAGGAAAGAGTACATTCCATTCTGACCGAGGATCTTGCAATAAGAAAGCTTTCGATCCGATGGGTACCGAGACTTCTAGCAACTGATCAGAAGCACACCCTATCAATCAGCCCTCGTACATGTGCAAGATACATAAGGCATGCGATTGACATTTGAATGTGTTGCCGTTATTCTTCCACATTTGATAAAACATCAAGACCATAAATCATGATAAGTGTTATTAACCAATCTTTTAATTTGATTTGCACAGAAAGAGTATTAATTCACGTGTATGGAAAGATATCTTATATTAAAAATTGTATATGGTATATAAGATTCCTATTTAATCCATAAGATATCTGATATTTCTTGTTTTATTAGATATATGATGTACTTTTCATAAGATATCTTATTCGTTTTGTAATATTTCTCATAAAAGACATAAAGACAATAAAATGAGATATCTTTAATATCATAAAAGATGTTATATCTTTTATGATATATCCTATACTTTATGTAAGTTATTCTATCAAAAAGTCAATTGAGATAGCTTATGAAATTAATAATATATATATTCATATTTTGGCATATCATATCTTTTATGAGATATCTTATATATCATATGAGCTATCTCATATCATATAAGATATATCATAAACATTTAAAATTAGATATGTAATAAACACATAAGACATTTTGTATATCATATATAAAGCATTTTATATATCATATAGAATATGTCGTTAGAGATAGAAAAAATATCATAAAACACACAGGATATCTCATGAACCTTGAATTAGATATGTAATAAAAATCTAATAAACATGTGTCTTTTATAATAACTCATATGTAGCCTGATTTGGACGACTTAGATGTAGTTTAGGGCTTAATCAGAAGGCCTACAAATGTACAAACACGACATGAATAACATGAACGGTGACGATGGACATAGCATGACATTAATATTTAAAACGAATATATGTACAAAATTTTCATTATATTAACAGATAGCAATCATAGGACTTACAATGCACGGATAAATTGTACGATCATGCTGTACGCCTGAGTGCCGTGTCTGGAATGATATGGAAAGTGTACTTGTGCAGGGTACTGACAGGTGTTCTTATTAGGCATGCGCACACACTCACCTGCTCACTGAAACGACCAATCAGGACAAATCCCTCACATACTTTGCATTCCAAAGTGTGACGCATTAAGATGCGCGGGAATTTACCTGTTGATCACTCAACCCTGACCCTTGTTACTATGTAACACAATAACAAATGCCAGATATAAATATATATAACTGGCTACAAATATATTTATATTTGATACTATTTGATTAAGTTTGTTGTTTTTTTTAAATAAAAGTTACTGAATTGATACTAAAATGTTGTTGTATATCCGTTCAATTATTTTACTGAAAATTCAGTGTGAATTGAAGGAGTATGGATTATAACCTTTTGATAAAATACATCTCGGTTGATGTGAAGATATGATCTTAACAAAGACATTGATATTGACACCATCTGTGAGGTTTGAACAAAAATCAAGTGTTGCCTATTTTCAAACAATGACTCAAACAGGCATGTAATTAATGCATCTGTTTATAACTGTAAACGAAATGCTTCAAGGTGACTTTCAAAAGTTTGTAAATTCTCAGCAGTGTCCTACAGGGCTCCACTATCTACCCCTAATCTGTCCACTTTAACCAAAACTTATATGAAGTATAATGTAATGTATATAAAAAGATATCCGTCAAGGAACGTCGAACCTTCGCTGTTGTCATTCTATCATCCTCTTGAGAACGGACTTAAGTAAGTCTACTTCAATGCTTCAATCTGTCAGCAAAAGGTCCCTAAAACTATAACTATTCTTACAATTTTATTCCTCATGTTGGGCTTGCACAAGAGAGGCAATTTGGTTTGACGTGATTTTAATTTCGCCGTAAGCGGTTACCATTATACGGAAGCTGAAGAAATACTTTCTCGTTATAAGGCCTTTTAATTTCATAATAACGATTTCTTTTTCTTGTAACCTTCGCTTGTAATAAAATAATACTGACTTTTTTTTTCGTTATATGCATTTTAGTCCCCTGTGACAAGAAGGTAGCTAAAAAGATTGGTAATGAATCTACACTGGGACATTATGACGTCACAATGGTAGTGCCATCGTAAACGCACAATCGGTGTCCCTGAAAATAGAGACAAAGAGGATATTTCTATCAATGTATGTCACTGTACAGTCAGCATACAGGGGAGGTTTTTCGTTGAAACAAATGTAATAAACAGAATATCTTACTTTGTCTTCAGTAATAGCTAATATATTTTATATATTTAATATTTAGCGCTTGTGCTGCGCAATATTATCCACACAAGTGAAATACAGTAGCTATTACTGGAGACAATTCAATTAAATTCTATTTTCGTTTCAAACATATTGTATATGATTCAGGAGGTAAAACGTTCATGTAAAACTTTCTTTCTTTTTTTTTTCTTTTTTTTTCTTTTTCAATATATATTTACACTCGCACATGAAATCATTATAATCACATCACATATATCATCATCAGCAGCAGCAGCAGCAGCTGCAGCATCCATCCACACTTATACATCACCATTTCCAAGCTATGCATTCAGTTACGTGCACTAATTAATAATTATTTCACAAAGGGATACAAAACCACTATCATCATCAAGCATATACATACATTATCAGGTCATCATCACATCATCACATCATCATCATCATTATCAAAACTTTTTTTTCTCTTTTTTTTGAAGATAAGATTTCAACCGAAACAATTATGACTTTTTCCTATACCTGCAATAGTTTATGAAAACACAATACCAAGCCAAGTTGATGGCACAGAAACAGAGCCAATGGAATTTCAAACGTAGGCCTGGTCCCAGAGTCGACAAATATGGCGCCTAAGTACCCCTAGAAAGAGCCACCTTATGAAGACTGCTCCGCTTAACAGAGGGAATATTAAGACATTCACCGTCGACCACATGCCTATACATATATACCTAACCGGGTCGGGGAAAATATATTTCCTTCCTCCCTTGGTTGGTGACCAACAACGTCAGAATGGGAAAAGGAAAGGGGAATTTGCTGCGTAGAGGCAAGAAGAGGACTTCCTGTGCTTAACTGTGATCATAGGGTTATCAATTTCGGCTATAATGTCAGCTAGTGTATCTTCCGTATGCCAAAATCTACCAACGCTACCTGTCATACTTACAACCCGATATGGAAACAACACGATGTGTAAAAAAAATCAAAACGTTCTCCCTGTGTACTAGGTACAATCCTATCAAAGATTTTATATTTAAATGACATCGGTCTAGGGGATATATGTTTACCAACCCAATCTTTCTGAACCCCAACCCGAGGCTGGAAAACATAACACAGTTGTCAAAATTAATATTGAGGGGTTTTCCTTCATATCCAATTATCAAAATATAAATATAAATATAACAAATATAAGAAAACAAAAACCACTTTCAGATCAAATTGTCTATAAATGGATTGTAATAACAAGAACACAAACAGATCTGTGTGCTAAGACTCTCATAATAATTTGATTTAGTATTGCGACAATTTTATTCAATTTCTAGTGGCTATTACAATTTGTTAGCATTTGTACTGGGGCAATATAAGATAATACAACTTATTATTAATGATGGTGTGTATGTTAGAATCTTGTTGTAGCACCTATAGGGACCAACCAACCAATTGTTTTCCATAGCCTTTAGGGTTGACGTTTTGGAGTACATTTTCTTGAATTCAATATGGCAAAATTATGGTTTATAACAAAAGTGTAGGGTCTCATATAACACTTAATCAAAAAAGGTTGGTGCCTTCAGCTCAAATTTTTTTCAGGGTCGCCATTTTGAAAATGGATGAATTTCGCAGTAGAAATTCTCAAAGGTGTGAAATGTTTAACTGTTAATTATTATGACCTGAACTTTTGGGGAAAAATCAATCGGACTTACGAAATTTATACCAACATTTTTTATGGATAGTTACCTACATGTGTCAGGCTACATATCTATTTTGTAACTTCATAACATACTGGCCAATCAGTAACTGCCAGATATTTTATCCTTGGCTCAACTTTCTATACACAGGGGATGTTTCAAACATCTAATTTGTCCATTGGTTGATTGTTCCTAATACAGTAGACACCCTCCATCCTTAGTGTCTCTGAGTTATGTATATCACGATTGAAAATTCCTGTTTTAACTTTTGGTTCAAACACATCTAATGAATATTCATGATATATCTGGCCTGTTTTACCATGTAATAATTTATGGTCATTTCCGGGTATCAGACTGTTTATCACTGCGGTATACACTATTTTAGAGGAATGGCAACTTAATGTAGTGGTATCAGCCAGGGATATGTATGGCTATACAATTGGCGCCATAGATCCTACATTCAAGATCCGGTGAAGGCAGGATTTGTAATTGTCCTTCATCTTTTTTGTTTTATATACATATAGATGGAATACATTTCATTTAAGTAAATATCAAGTGTACTGTCTGTACTACGTTGTACGTAGACAAACGCTACTTATATAAACTCAAGAACCTACTATATTTGTGCTATCATCACCAAATTGGTCGTTCTCTCAATTTCTCAGAACAAGGGGTCAAGTGTTCAGCTGTTTCCTGTGTTTTTGATAAGTGTGTATTACAAATGGAAAGAATAATCGTTTGAGATACGTGGTAATACTTAATAGGAAACTCAATTTAAATGTAAACGTTATCTATTTTACAACAAGTTATATTTATAACGCATGCTGGCCCGGATGGAAGCGCACGAGGGGTCTTACTGACGGAGGAAACCGGAGTCTGGGTTGCTTTGACGCTCTCTGTTGGGTGTCGTTGTAGGATTCATCCGCTCAAAAAGTTCTGGGTTTGGTCATCATCATACAGACGTTTGGACGTAGTATAAAGAAGTTTGCACAGCATTTAAGGAAGTTTGCACCGCATATAAGACAGTTTGCACTGAATATAAAGTTTCATTTAACTACCGAATATAAAGGGAAACGCACTGCATATAAGGACATATCTACATAATATAAGGACATAACTACCGAATATAAGGACATTACTACCGAATATAAGGACATATCTACCGAATATAAAGACATATCTACCACATATAAAGACATATCTACCGAATGTCTACCGCATATAATGAGGTATCTACCGAATATAAGGATGTATTTACCGAATATAAAGACATAACCACCGTATATAAAGTAAAAAGCATCGCATATAATGGTATATCTACATCATACAAAGATTCAGAAAAGTTAGAGCGGGCTCAGCGGGAAGCAGCGAGAATTATAACTGGTTTACCTTCTTATGCGAAAGATGAATCCGTATATATTGAATCAGGACTCGAACTCCTTTCTGATAGAAGGGTCAGAAGAAAACTGCAGTTGCTATACAGAATGAACAGTAATTTGACTTCAAGCTATCTATCGAATTTATTACCAAGTAGGTGATAACAATTAATATGATTTTAAGAAATAAGAAAAACTTCAGGATTCCAAATAATCGACTCTCTGCAACACATAAATATTTCTTACCTTCTACATTAAGTAACTGGAACTCTTTAGATGATGTTATCAAATCCCTACCTCTATCATCTTTTAAATTAGCTCTCTCCCAAAATGTTCTAAAAACTCAGCCCTGCTTCTATAGTTATGGGGAAAGAAAATTAAACAATATACATGCTAGGCTAAGACACCGTTATAGCTCCCTTAAATTGATTTCTTCCATGTACATACTGTGGGCATTTTTGTGAAAATGCATACCATTTCCTTTTCGAGTGTCAATATTTTCCACTGCCCGTTCTGATATGTTTAATGCTTTAAGTTTTTTGAATATACCAAATAATCTTAATTTGTTACATTTTGGTAACGAAGACTTGGCTTTGGATGTAAATAATTATGTGTTCGACCATGTGTAGGCTTTCATCAAATGCAGCAAGAGATTTTAAACATGCAAGTCTATCTTTATATCACTATTTGCATAATTATGTAAAATTGACTTATTTAAACTTTGACTTTGTAAATGTCTATGTCATCAATTTGTGTAAAATGTTTTGTTGATAGGAGATGGCTTCATAAGTTGTCATAACTTGTGCCAAATCCTTTGTGCCTATTTTGTATAATAAATATGTTTAAAGTCAATCATACAAAGACATAACCACCGAATATAATCATATTGATCACCTAAGACAGCTCTGGCGTTCAATAGACGTTGTGTAGATCTAGCAGTATAAACATGACTTGTAATGTTGTGTAGATCTGTATAATGTATACTCAATAGTGTAACGATAAACTAGCATAAAAATTTGTTTACTTCAGAAATGCGATGTCTATGCATTTGTTTATGGTATGGTGAAGAATGTAGTGGGAATATACCTGTTCTTAAAAAATGGCAAAGTTATGTGAGGTTGCATGTTAAATTCACTCTGCATTAATGGTGTTAGCTTTCAATAACGTTAACAACACCACTTAAGTCAGGAGTTGAAATAATTTAAGCGGAATTAATCACTTGAGAGCATACAACTACATCAAAGAGACACAGGGAAGTATTTAAAGGTTATAAGGTTATATACATGAGTATGTTTAGTAGGGGATTCAATTGTGTACCCTTTAAAGTAATTAAAGGTTTCAATTTACTAATTCAAACCGCAGACATTCGTTTACATAAAGATGTCCCAATTTTGTTGTGTAATATTTTCTCAGGAAATAAACACTAAACTGCTTCACAGTAACATTGTACTAAAGTAACCATGTGACTGCATCGCGTTCATTTGATTGGACAGAGACGTCATGCATAACGGACGAAGGGGCCTTGTCGCAGTTCTTTATAACGGTCGACTCTACATGATTCGCGCACAGCGTAAAAAGTTGTTCAGAAGGCATAGGCGCATCGGTTCTTAAGCGGCACGCCAAGAAGATAAAGAAATTCACAAGCCTGTTTGGAAGACATCCAATTCGGACCTTGCTGTGAGTACAAGTATTATGATTGAGTTTATAACGATTTTCAAACAGAAAAAAGTTCCTAGGGTTCACATATCAATATGTTAAAATTTCGATAAAACAGAATGGAGCAATTTGGAAATATCCCTGTAGTAGTTATTGGCTACCTCACTGAACCACATTGGGAGGGCTTCATATTCAAATCACTAATAGCATAATGTCTTTGCGCATCGGTATAACCATAATTGCATAGGATGGTCCTTGGTCTCAGTTTCTCAAGACAAAAATCACCAAAATGGATCGAACCATCATCTCAGAGTTTCTTTTCAGATTACGTTGTCCGCGACTCTACTAGTGTATTGTAGTATACCTAAATTAGCTGTATCAGTTAAACGTCATTCTAGTCGCCGCCATATATAGCATTATCCTTAGAGATCAGTTACAGTAAGCTTTTAGTCAGTATATAGGACTGCCAGCCTGTTGGAATTTTTGTTGGATATGACGCGAAAGGTGGTGTTACTGGTCAAGATGACATGTGTGATTTGTCAATGTAGCGGTAAATGCAAAATGCAGATATGCAGTTAAAAACGAAACAAAATTAAGATTGAATGCAAGCTGAATAATTTGATGTATCTATTCAAATGACACATTAATAAAATCATATTCCTGATTTAAATGCAGTCTTATTATCACCAAAAATGATTCAAACTGATATAATTTTGTCATCCGTGCTGAAACGCATATATTAATTAGTTCGTTGATTTATTTCAACAGCAGTTTTACATTATAACCACCAGCATTAAAACTATGCCGTTTATCTTTTTTAAAGATAATTCTTGTTTACGATACCTTGATGGAATGGAAACACGTTGATATTCATTTCAAATATAAGTTACCTGTCCACAGGCTTATTTAGAGCCGAGAGAGAAACAAACACTCCCTTCTTTTCATATATGATAGGATAGGGAGTTACAATGTAGATAATTTTGCTCTGATGTATGTAGAAGTGGTTCTGCTCTGTTTGAACAACGCATTTTTATAAATCTTATATACAACTTACCAATTGTAATGTACTTTTTCAACAGTTATTTTATTTCTTTGTTACATAGATATTCAAGAGGATCTGTAACTCCGCCAAACAACTGATACCTTACACAGATATGGCCAAACAAGAATCGGCAACTGGTGGAGCAGTACGATACAAACTTCGTGACCGTCCTAAGGTCAAATCCTCGATACCATACCGAGACTTCTTCACATCAATCTGCCCTACATCTGATGGAAATGCATGGCTGTGTTGCTGGGACACCTACATAGTGAAGCTAATCAACAAGAAAGGTGAGGTCATACAGACGATTCACCACGAGAGTCCAGTCGAGGACATCAGTCTGGACCCCACAACAGGTCGTCTGTGGTTCTGCTGTAGGGCTGAGAGGACTATCTGTGAATTATCTTCATCATTTTCACCAGTCACAAGATTCACTACAGAGGGTTGGGCACGCAGTCTGTGTGTGACCAGGGAGGGTCGGGTACTTGTGGGTACACAGGGTAAACCGATTGGTAGAGAGTGTAAACAGGAAGGGTACGAGATTGCAATGTATTCAACAGACGGCCGGGTGTTGCGTACAACCATTGTGGAAAAGTCAAAAGCGGGTTATGTGCGGTCCATCTTAGAATGTGATGTTACAGGAAACATAGCTGTAGTGAGTATCTCAGACAGCCGTCACGTCATCGTATATAGTCCTACACTCCAGCCACTGTTCCACTACCGGGGAGAGGGGATACAGGTACAGAAGTCGGTCACACCAGGCGATTTTAGTCCCTGGACACTTGTATATGACAGTAAGGGTAATATTGTTATTGCTGACAATGGCAGGAGAACAATAGAACTGATAAGTGGAGCAGGGAAGTACATAAAAACACTTCACACAAACAAAGACTTTCAGGGACCAGTAGGTATGCAGGAGGGTGATGTGTTGTGGTCTGGTTTAGAGGTTAAAACATCTACTCGTGAAATCAAACTCTTCAAGTATTACAGTAAATGAAAAACTCAGCATTGAATGAGTTTACTATGCAAATTAACTTTTTACACCATTTTTCATATTGTACTCATAAACATATGATATTCTTAATATACTGATTACATGAACTGATATTCCATTTCTTCACAACAAAGTCATTCACAAGTCAGAAACAAAAGTGGTATTATGTGTTTGAACGAGATACCGTGCAAGGTGTAAAAAGGATATTGTTGTTTTGTAAATTTTTAGAAAATTGTCTTATGATAATTAAAAAAACTATTAACGGCACAAAACTATCATAAGTTTAAATTTCATAAGGTCGTAGCTTATATGCAATATATGGGGGAAATATACTCAAGTGTGTATGCTTTTTCCCGTGCTTGCAATTCCAATACTTCGGCTTATTTTTTATGGAAAATCATTTCGGTGTTTACCGATTTGATTCAGATATATGTATTTGAAAAAAATCTATTTCTATTAAATTTATTGACAAAATACAGATATCTGTATTTCAATTTGGGGTGTCACTATTTGAATAAGAGATATAACTGTTGTTTATATACATATGTCTTTATTTTGGATACAGATATATATAATTATTACATAGATAGAGACAGTTGAATTAAACATAGATATAACTCAATTAAAAAGGATGAATATGGAAAATGCTTTTTAGAAAAAGAAATCCAATCAGGCTTGTGCATGCATTGATTGGTTGATTCATTCACGTGATCATTGGAAACCATCACGGAAACCCAAATGTACTTCAAATGCGAAAGTCAACACTCTTTCTTTTTTGTTTCTCTGACAAAAGACATCTCTCTAAAATGGTATGGGTTTATACGTTGAATTTGTGGCCATAATGGTATTAATAAAATCACACGATGACATGCCCTCTCTTCGCAACAAATGTAGAGTAGTTAGATTTTGATATATCGTTTTCAATTGAACAGAAAATCATCCAATCACTATTCTAGACTGAAAATATAATAAAATATGAAATGTAAATAAATAAAGTGATGGATAAAAATAAGTTTAAGATACAAAAGTTTATCTGAATTTTTGACTTGCTGCAATTGCTTATTACTGTAGCGGGACTGGACTGCGTCGATCATCGGTGACCAGGTAGCTCAATTGGTAGAGCATCCGGCTAGTGTTCGGAGGTCCCGGGTTCGAACCCCGGTCTGGCCGCTACATTTTCTCCTCTCCTGTTACAAAATTGGCGCCCAACTAAAATACCCACGGTGGTGGTATTAGGGTCTCGTGTGTCTTCGAGGGCGAAGACTTGGAAAAAAGGAGGGAGGTGTGTAGCGGGACTGGACTGGGTCGATCATCGGTGACCAGGTAGCTCAATTGGTAGAGCATCCAGCTAGTGTTCGGAGGTCCCGGGTTCGAACCCCGGTCTGGCCGCTACATTTTCTCCTCTCCTGTTACATTACTTTATAGGGCATAATAACTACTAGCCTGTCAATGAAATGTAAAATATGTAATGCATGACCTTACCTATCCTGTTTTATACCGATCATTTGTAAATATTTTCATTCACCGTTTTTTTTTTAATAAAATTGCTTCATTGTTTATTGTTGCTTTGTGTTATTTCAATTTATCTTATTTTTTTTCTAACGGGGAAAATTGAACCGGCTCGGCTTTTATTTGTTAACATACAGGTCAAATGATGAACTTTCAAGTTCACAGGGTCGTAGAGGTCAAAGTCAAAATTTGTATCATTTCAACTTTTGAATATTTTCACCGATAAATATTTTGACATGACAATTCGAAAGAAAGTATATCGAAAGAAAAACTTATTTACCTCCCAAGCCATGGAATAATCATTACAACTGTTGAATGCGTTTTGTTTGGTTTACACGGTAACCTTTGACCGGAACTATTTTCAAATCACGTGGTTCAATGCAATTAGATTGGCTTACACTCGAAGGCCGCTTCACGATGGCCTAAAATGATAACCGACTTCCTTTTTGTTATGATTTATAATAAATTGTAATAATTCCGTACATTTCCGAATTTGTCAGTTTTGCATATTAATTAGCGGCATTTCAAATTAGGTCATATCCTTACACTACACCTGATATTGTGAAAAGAACACACGTTGACACAAAATAGGTCATGTCATTCTCAGAATAGCTTTTCTAATGTGGTAGAAACAGGTCACACAAACTCGTGTTTGATTTATATGGTATTTCTTTCACTCTCCTTAGTTATTTTTCAAAAGTTACAATAACACTCACTAAAGCTCGTTTTTTGTAACTTTTGAAAAATAACTAACTCGAGTGAAAGAAAATACCATATACAACAGCCACTCATTGTGTAACCTCTATTTTTCCTATTTCCAATTTACATTGAGCCGTTGAGCTTTGCGCTTGTTTTTTCGTCTTTAGTTGTCATCGTTTTAAGTCCCAGACGTGTACCGACCTTGTGTAGATATATCACCATAAACATGACTTGTATCAGCAAAAACATGACTAATGCAGACGTTGTACAGATCTATCAGTAAAAGCATGGCTTGTAAACACGATGTGTAGATTTATCAGACTAAACGTGACTTGTACAACCATGCCTTGCAAAGACTTTATGTAGATCTAGGAGGTCAGTGCATGCATGACCTGTGAAGACGTGTTGGTGATCTCTATCAATATAAATAGGACAAGTACAGACGATTGCATTTGCTTTCAAGAACGTTAACAACACCACTTAATTCATGTATTAAAAGAATTTAAGCGGAAATAACCACTTTAGGCTATACAATTACATAAAAGAGACACGGGAAATATTTGAAGGTCGAATCGATTGCTATAAGGACAAAAAGAAGATTGTCACCATCTGGGAATCCAAAAATACTGCATGGTACGTCCAATCAGATCATTAATATGTGGTCGTATAATACATGTATAAACAAAACACGTGTATAATAACTTCTTTCATTAAAAAAATCACAAATAGAACAAATCATTAAAAACACAACTGTCAACGCCACAACAATGGAAAAGTTGGGACAGACGAGGCAACTCTAGCATTAAAAGCGTTGTCAGTTATTTTATGGTATACAACATTTGTATATATTCAAATACTCCGTCTTCTAATATTCGGCATTGCTCAGCTACACAGCTATTGAAAAGACCCGTATGTTCATTAGTATCATCTGTCATTGGTTATTTACACAACTATGGAAAAGACCCGTATGTTCATTAGTATCATCTGTCATTGGTCAGCTACACAACTATGGAAAAGACCCGTATGTTCATTAGTATCATCTGTCATTGGTTATCTACACAGCTATGGAAAAGACCCGTATGTTCATTGTATCCTCTGTCATTGGTCAGCTACACAGCTATGGAAAATACCCGTATGTTCATTAGTATCGTCTGTCATTGGTTATCTACACAGCTATGGAAAAGACCCGTATGTTCATTAGTATCCTCTGTCATTGGTTATCTACATGGCTATGGAAAAGACCCGTCTGTTCATTGTATCCCCTGTCATTGGTTATCTACACAGCTATGGAAAAGACCCGTATGTTCATTAGTATCATCTGTCATTGGTTATCTACACAGCTATGGAAAAGACCCGTATGTTCATTAGTATCCTCTGTCATTGGTTATCTACACAGCTATGGAAAATACCCGTATGTTCATTAGTATCATCTGTCATTGGTTATCTACACAGCTATGGAAAAGACCCGTATGTTCATTGTCTCCCCTGCCATTGGTTATCTACACAGCTATGGAAAAGACCCGTCTGTTCATTAGTATCATCTGTCATTGGTTATCTACACAGCTATAGAAAAGACCCGTATGTTCATTAGTATCCTCTGTCATTGGTTATCTACACGGCTATGGAAAAGACCCATATGTTAATTGTATCCCCTGTCATTGGTCAGCTACACAGCTATGGAAAATACCCGTATGTTCATTAGTATCATCTGTCATTGGTTATCTACACAGCTATGGAAAAGACCCGTATGTTTATTAGTATCCTCTGTCATTGGTTATCTACACGGCTATGGAAAAGACCCGTCTGTTCATTGTATCCCCTGTCATTGGTTATCTACACAGCTATGGAAAAGACCCGTATGTTCATTAGTATCCTCTGTCATTGGTTATCTACACGGCTATGGAAAAGACCCGTATGTTCATTAGTATCCTCTAACTTTCGATGCGCTATATTTGTTAGCCACAGAGTTGTTTTGAGGATGACTAAATCTATTTGACTAATTTAACTAATATATCATTCTAACCTTATCATTCTGTGTCGGCCATTGCCAAGACCATTCCGACTTTTTCTTTGGTCTGTTTAACGATGATCTTAACCATAATACAAGATACGAGAATACAAGATGGCGACCGTGGCAGTTACACTGTTAGTACCTCAGTGGTAAAAAGTTTTGGCAAATCATGTTTGTACGGCGCTAGATTACGATGAACTTTCATATATATTGCTTCTAATGCTGCAAGTTATTACGGATGAACTTTTAGAAAGCCAATGAGTGGTTTTTTGAGGTACATTCCCTTGTTTAGAAAATTGTGAGTAGCGCCATTCCTTTGTTCTGATATCGTACGGGACGAGCAAAAAAATGGAGGAAGACAAAAACCAGCCTGCAGGTACTCCCGTTGTCGACAACAAACGGAAAACCTGTGCTAGTACCCCTAGTCCCAGTGTCCCGTCCCAACCGACCCACAGAAGAAGAAATTCTATGGGTGATGTGGAATATACGGAGATGACGCCATCTTTGAAATTAGATGTAGGAAAAGGCAAGGTTGTTGACTTCAATTCTTTGATACAAAATACCGTCTCTGCTTTTGCGGCAGCAATTGCCCCAGTTTGGGTGGAAGCTATGGTTCCACATTTTAAAGTGATGATGACTGCAGTGGTTACGGAAATGATGGGGGAATTGATTAAACCACTTCACCACAACATAAATGAATTAACAGATAGGATAAACGATCAGAGTGTGCACCTCCAAAATCTAAAAAAATCTAACAGTGAACTCACAAATAGATGTAACTTTCTCGAGAAAAAAGTTGAACAACTGGAAATTTGTGACGAAGAACAACAGCAATACGGTAGACGTAAATCACTGCGATTCCATAATGTCAAGTTAGCTTCCGGTGAGATTCATAACACTGATCAGAAAATAGTATCTATATGTTCTCAAATATCTGTCGACATTTCCGAAGATGACATATGCAGATCACATATCATTGGTAAGCCTTACAACGGAAAATATAAGATTATCTGCCGTTTTCGGAATTGGAAGATAAAAAATTCCGTATTCCGCTCCAAAAAGGCCCTAAAAACGAGCCCAGAAAAAAATTATATTACAGAGGATCTGACCACTTTTCGCCAGGGAATCATAAAAGATGAGAGGTGAAATAGATTCTTTCTGGACAAATGATGGTAGAATTTTCCTGAAACGTACCGTGGATTCATCCAAAACTATAATAAGAAGTAAGAAAGACTTACATCAATACATCCCGTCCACTCGCCCAGCTGAGTGAAGTCAGCTGTGTACTCGTCAGATTATGTTATACCAAAAATCTAACATAAGGACACACTTCACAAGTTTGTGTTTATTTCCATCATTTACTTAAATTTCACTTTGTTTTGACAATTACTTCAATGTACCTACTAGTTAACAAAGTATATATATATCAGTACTCAAAATCGGATTCGCTCATAAAATATAAAGAGTCACTCTGCATCACAAACGATGAAGTTCCTGAAGTAATAAACACATTGATCTTAGATGGAGTAGCTATCGTAAATATAGGTTTGACTGAATTTATTTACAAGCAATGAATTGTTATTATAACTACATGTATGCAAAACGTTATGCTATGTCAGTGTTTATACTAGAAAACATTAGTCAATGATGTTTTTATAATACGTTGAAAACTACATACTTTAGAAATCATCTCTGGTGGTTGTTGAATATGATAAAACAAAAATACCATGTTGTTAGAAACTTATAGATTATGTCATCCGGGTATATCGCTCGTGTTTTTATGTGTAAACGGGCCGCGGTGGTCGAGTAGTTAAGGTGTCCCGACACTTTATCACTAGCCCTCCACCACTGGGTTGCGAGTTCGAAACCTACGTGGGGCAGTTGCCAGGTACTGATCGTTGGCCGGTGGTTTTTCTCCGGGTACTCCGGCTTTCCTCCACCTCCAAAACCTGACACGTCCTTAAATGACCCTGGCTGTAAATAGGACGTTAAACAAAAACAAAACAAAACAAAATCTATGTGTCAAATATTCCCGCGAACTCTTGTAAACGTATACGTCAATCACGCTTTTGTAAATAGTAATTATTTTAGAAATGATAGATAATTGCATTTGAATGTGTGCGGTTGTATCTTTGTATTTTATTTGTTGTTCTTCTTACCATTGTGCCACGAAAAACGGCTGCATGCAACGGGTTTTAAAGTGTTCAGAACAGCTGGTAGCGTAAGGGAAGCAACTCGTACAACGAAGTAACTTTACACATGGAGAAATTAATGAAAATAACCGGTCGAATAATAATAATAGCCGGATATAATTGGTCGGACGATGTTTTGTTAGAATGTACCCGAATACAAACCGGCACTAGGCCTACTATACCTACGTAGACAATTTGGTTTGTCTAAAGAATATGAATATCATATTATAATGGTGTTAAACTCCTGGAGGATAACACTTGAGGTAGTAAGACAAATGTTTAAGGCGCAAATTCCTATCTCTCTTTTAACGTCTCCTGGGGACAAACGTTTCAATTGCGACGAGGATAAATATACAATATGACCGAGCCAAATGAAGGGAAGAAACTCTGATAGATCATAATCCATGCAATTCTATAAAATCCATGCCAATAATGTTATCAAAGCTCACACTAGCAATTAATGAAAACTTAGCAATTCTGAACAAATTACAAAGATTTGTGGTGTCCCTTTCAAACAAGACAAACATCTGTATTTTTTTTTTATCTGAAACAGCATAATTTTCGGAAGTAATCACTAATACCCCCCCCCCCCCCCCCCCCCCCGAAAAAAGAAGAAGAAAAAAAGACATGTCATGCTAAAAAGGATAGTTGCAATATTTACAATATCTTAGTCATTTGTTTTATTACTGGCATAGTAATAACATATTCTATCAGGTAAACATATTATTTGATATTTACAATATCTGTATTATATTGAAAATAAAGTTGTCAAACAGTTCAAACAATGCAATCGAGTTCAAACAGGAGACAAGAATCAAGAAGACGAGACCAACGAACATTTTCTATTACGTTGTCCACTTTCCGCGCAGTTTCACTTATGTTGTTTTAGTGCTCTAAACTATCCTTTATCAACTGAAATACTACTCTCCGGTGATGATGAACTCACGTATGATGAAAATCTTTTTTTTTCCAGCGTTCAAGAATTTATGATTATTTCTAAAAGATTTGAATGATTGTTTTTATTTTTATATTTTTTGTCCAGTTCACAGCTGTTACAGCAGGTTGTATATCTCATGTCATATTATGGCATAAAATTCCTCTCTAATCTTTTTCTTCTGGTCTTTTCATCTCTCCTCTTTCCTAATTTCCCAATTTATTTAAGTATTACATTGCTCACTTACATGTATGTATTATCCCACTTGCTGTCGTTTACTTAATGTGTCATAAAAGGAAACGGATTAATATAAGTATTATACTTGTTTCCGAATCCCATTCAAATTATGATTGTATATGTATGAATTGAATAGATAAAATAAAATTGATATTAAACTTCAAATTTGTAAGGGAGGACAGTCAGATTGAGAATAATCTGATTCTATTCGTCCACTGCTAATTTAAAGATATGCTGACGGAGAAACGATAGACAGACGGTTCCACAATTCAATTAGAGTTACCTCCCTTCCCACACTGGCGATACTCGCCGTGCCGTTCAATAACATTTCATGATCAGAAGTCGACAAAAAATCTGGCTTTCATATCACGTTGTAGAAGTGAGAACTATTCAAGCTGAACTTACAATGAGCTGGAAAGTACCCCATGACCTGCATTTAAGAAAGATATTTCTATTTATATGTTATATATTACCAGCCTACTAAATTGTAGGAAAATCCGGAATATTCTCAAATATTACTACTCATAGCTCTTACGTGTCCTGCAAACAAATAAACATGGAAATGATGTAAAAACTAAATTCTATCACTAGATTTAATATTGCGCTTTAAGTCTATGTTAAAATTGTCCACATATCTGCAACAGCATGAAAAAGTATTTAGTAACGGTCTTGAATTTTCCACGTGTACTTCATGTGTAAAACGACCCCGAAGCAAAATTGTTGTCCGAGGCCTGTATGAAGTGCAGAATGTTCAGAGTCCATTTGTTTATTCATATATTTCTAAATCAATATATTTAATCACATGCATATCCTCCAAAAGTATCCTCTATATATATATAGTCGACAATAGTAAGATAATTATTGGACCAAACATGTTTACCATTGATCCAGGTCCGTTAAGTTAATCTACCATTATAAAAATTCCATAGCTGCTCAATAAATCAGCTTTCAAAAGTCAAAATGACATGTAGACAAAAGGCAATTTGATGTGGTTACTTTCTTTTGTTCGAAAATGTTTGCCAAAACCAGTTCCAATTTGGAAGATATCTTATTTTTACAGGAACCCGACTAATTGGATCGAATATTTTGTTCACACAAGATTGATCATGTTTAATTCCTTCTTATCTGAATTAGAAAGGATTTATAAATGATGGTTTCCATATCAGTTGGTACAGGTTTGCAGAGCACCTTCTTGCTGAAAACAATACATTAAATAAATTACAAAGATTCATTTCAATTAACATCAAATTTTTATTCACAACAAATTTAGTGTATCTGACTGGCCAGTCAGACAAATGATGATATTGATGATAATAAATAACCACCCCCATTCCCTTCCGACTATTTAAATGAAATCTTGAGTCCCTTTGCCTTGAACACTTCCGTCATTAAATCCTTCATGTACTTGATTTCACGAGAAATACTGTCAACTTTGTCATGTAGGTTTTTGTTGGTTTCGAATAACACCTCTTCCTCGGTTTTTACATTTACTTTTTCACCGCGCTTTTTCTCACGATATCGAATAGCGGCATTTCTATTTTGAATCTTCTTTCGTTCTTTTTTTGATAGTCCTTCAGTGGGAATTTCATATGGTTCTGCCCTAATTCTCGACGTGGATGCTTTCTTTGCCTTGCTGCTACTAGACTTTGACTTAGGAGGGCTTATTATGTCATCACTATGACCGGGAACATAGTCTGGATCATCACCTTGTTCAACACTTTCTGGTTCTGGACTTGCTGGTTCTGAACCAGACAAGAAGTTTTCAACCTCATCAACCGACAACGGTGATGTAATGAACTGTTCAATTATTGAGTCTACAGATTCAATCGAAGATGTTTCCGGTTGCACATGTTCAACTTGCACTCTTTCGTTTTGATCCAGTAATGACAAAATGCCTTCTGCAACATCGCAGTCTTTCACTTCAGTGACACAATCTAGCAAGTCAATATCGATGGTCGGTTTTTGTTCCGATTCGATTGCTGGAGCCAAAAGAGGCATTGGCTGAACTAATAACTCGTGCAGGATGCCCGAGTTTTTTGGTTTTGGAGATGATGGGCTTTCCACAGGGGCTGGTTCTGCGGCCGGTGCAGTAGTAAGCACATCTCCAAGGTCCGTCAGACCAAAAGCCTGCTCCAGATCGAAGGCAGAATTCTCCATCCATTGTTCACCAAGGGGATCTGAAAATACATGAAATGAACAACAATCAAAACCAGCTGTTTTCAACAAATATTTCCTCGCGAAAAAAAACAAATTTCAATTTCAGAAGTATTTAGGAATTTGTCAGGACAGGAAATAGTGATTATGTATATTTGAATAATACATACCTTCTGGGCTTGGTGCTAGAAACTCGTCAAGCACACCAGAAGTTGGCTGGAGACCCTTGGCCGGGCTCTGGGTGTCACCTGGGAACAGAGTTCCCAACCCATATATATCATCATCGCCCAAACTCTGAGGGAACGACCCAGCCAGGTCGCTCGTCAGAAATTCGGAGCGAAGCAATTCCATGTCGAACAACTCCATATCGGTCATCAGAAGAATCTTCTAAGGAAATTGATGAAGGGAATGATAATCTAATGTTTTCTGTAGGTGCGAGGAATCCTGTGGCTATTGCCAGGGCAAGCAGAGAAGAAACGTTGAGGGACCTGGAAAAGCAAAAAAATATAATTTATTGTAAAATGCGAAAGGAATAATATATAAATATTGTATATTCTAAATATAACAAAATTCACCTGTTAATAATTATAAGATTCAGTCGTTAAATTAATCAAATATGAAATACCCCCCCCCCCCCCCATAACACATAAGTTATGAATATAGCACAACTATCCTCCCCTTAACCGAAGGATTATGATGATTATATCGCCTTTCAAAATCTAACTTGAGGTAGAAAGTATAAACATCTTGCCCCCTTGCCCCCCCCCCCCCCCCCCCCCCCCCCCCCCCCCTTTAACTGACTTCCTACGTCAACGTCTAGTGACACATAAAATACTTTTTTCAATACGTTACAAATATATTATAAGATACACTTTAAATTTACCGAAAACATCCATTTATTGAAATAATTTAAAAGCCAGATAAACTTCCATTTCCTGGTCAGCGGGCCTATCGAAAAAACATGCCAATATGGCGCCATATTTTTCACTGAACAACGAAATAAATGTTCCTTTTTCTCACGAATAAATATGAAATACTTACGCCATGATGATTGTAAACTTGGTGCAAAGCAAAGTGCTTTGACACGGTGGGGTTGCACTCTAATACTAGGCAGCCATTTTGATAACTTTCACGCCAGAAATATCTGGTAAGGAAACTTCGTGTTACTTTCTGAGACGTATCATTGAGAATGGTATCTACGGCAAGGTGCTTGTGGAATATCGACAAGGTTGAAGGTGATATCACTCCGCGGTTTTGCGTAATTATTAAACTGTTAAATAAAGTTGCTATATTTTGACTTAAATTCGCAGATTGAAACAATGTATTGAAATTAAATAAATGTTACTGACTACCACTTTAGTAAAATTAATGATATATTCTTTATACGATGATACTACATTAATCTGCGGAAGGATATAATGAAAAAAGTGCTGGATTGCATCAGAAAATTTCTGGCAATATGCCAGACAGGACGCATTCTGATTGGTTAAAATACACACACCTCCCGTTTATTATTAGAGGTATCACGTCATTATCATACGAAAGCCATGCACGAACCAGCCACATATTTTCGGCATTCTAGCCAGAGACCTATATAGTATATAGGTCTCTGTTCTAGCTAACTTATTCTACAAAGATACTGTGGAAGTTTACTATGTAACGTCAAAAGAATAATGAAATGCTCGAAATCAGTTAAATTTTCCTTCGAGCAAAATCTGTCTCTGTTTCATAGTGATTTGCGTCGTTGTTAGTTAGCATCAGCTCGCTCAAGGCTTCCGTACTTCTCTGACGTCACAGTATCCTGCTCAAACTGGAAGGGGTTAAATTCTAGTACTACGACCACGTGTCGCGACCGTCTATTTATAAAACATGTAAATTTTCATTACAAAAGTTTGTGACCTTTGTGGCTTCTAACTGGGCTGGGACGACATCCGATCTATCACAAATGTAATGTTCATACAGTCGATGAACATAAATAAAGAGTTAGTAAATGGTTAACCAGAGTAACGGACTTGTTATGGCCTACATAGGCCAATAAACATGAATGGAACGCATAGACAATATAGGCCTAGCTCTAAAAATAAATCTTATATAGACGTTTATAATCACGAGCGGGCGTATTTGTCCCTGGTCCATTCTCGCCCTGTGATTTTGATATACAAGGTCTGTTTAAAGATTAAGAGTATGATTGACTTGTATAACACACGTTGTAATCATTTATAAGACGATTATAGAATGGACCACGCTCGGTAGGGCGAATATTTGCTATAGACATCTTTTTTTAGGGGGGGGGGGGGGGGGGGGGGGTCTAGATTTAAAATTCGGTTAAAATGACTCGGCAAGATTGACCCCGGTGACCATTATATACAAACACCGGGGGAGTCATTTTTACCGAATTTTGTTGTTTCCTGATGCTTATGCATGTTCAACTTTCAATCATAGGTGCCTGACTCGTTTTATAAAATGATAACATATAATGAGATGTATATGTACTCTTCTCTGTATCTATATATCTGCCTAGATACATACGGTTAATTAGGTCCAAGATTAATACAATGTAATTTACTTGTTGAATTGTTCTTCATGTTGGTTTACTCGGATATTTATGAACAATCAAATAGCCTTACAGAAATTCTCTATCTGAATTTACGGTTAAATTTAATTGGAACACGTACGGAACGGTGACAGTAATACGTTCACTGCGCGTGAAGTTAGATGGTATATACGAAACAAACTTTGACAGGTATAGCAACTATTAGCTTAATTTTGTTTCTAATGCTCTTCACAAAATATAATGAAGAGAGAAAATACATCAGACATTGTCACAACATGATTTAAATAACAAATAAACGGTAAATTAGTTAGACAATTAATGCATTGTGTATAGCGATACAATGTATGGTACACGTGGGCGGTGTATATATATATATATATATATAACCATATAACCTTATATGGTGATATACTGGGCTGTATGCTCGGTGACGTGGGTATTTATGTAGTATATGTTATCAATAAGAAATCACACCAGCTGTGCCACACAAAAAGAAACTTATAGCGAGAATAATCCCACAGCATTCCCATCTGCTGCCCGTGTTAATAAGATTGAAAGTAAAAAGGTGTGTATGGAGGATTATATATGATACCCCGCGATTAAACTTCATTAGAAGGATATTTCATTATTTCTAAACACAAATATAGGATAAAAGGAAGAAAAAAAAGAATGAAAGAAAAAAAAGAATGAAAACAACATACAGGCCTAGATGTCTTTATAACTTACTGTCATCTGAGTTCTAATGCGTTTTAGCCCGAGTTTCCTCTTGCCCAAACACCATGTCTGTCTTGTACCAGACATGGTGTCAGGGCCAGAGGAAACTCGGGCTAATGCGTTTATGCAGGTATATAAACTTGATCTCGACTCTAGCACACGTGATCGAATATAACAATTAACTTAAAATGCAGAGAAAATGGCAAACGCACATGTATATCGATCTTAACAGTAACTTACTATAAACATCTGTCTTGCTTCATTTCAGTTGACTAAAAAACTTTAACTAAATGCACTGTCCATACTGTCCGTACATCTACCAACTAGTATAGATTCACGAGATACATAATTTAAGTTGTGCAATATTCCCGCTACAGACATGAAATATTTCGTGCGAACACTGAACAATTAATTTGTTTGTGATTTTACTCAACATAATTTTCACATTGATATCGACGCTTGGGGAACGGGCCGGAGAAAATATTCCCAACAGTTCAGATAACACATATATATACTGCAGTCAGTATGGCATTAAATTTAACCGTTGACTTCATTGTGACCTTCGTCTTAAAACGTAACCCCCCACCGAGTTGCCTACAACACACAACGGTATGTCTAGTCTTATATCAAAAATATCAATATATATAGGTATTTCTGGATATTTTTTAATGTAAGACTAGATATGCTCATGTGCTGTTTTAGTCTAACAAATTTGACCTTTTGACCTTTGTTGTAAAGCCCGAAAATGGCACCCTACACACATCACTTTGACATTATTTGTATACCCGGGTAATTATACATAAATGTTTATATAGAATATATCCATAGAATCTGTTGTTGATCTTCACATTTCTTTTTCATGTTGTAGAAAATCACCACCGACAAGCTGGGCGTGTATGACCTAGTGATTTTAAAATAAACATATCGTTTAGTGAACGAGTACATTGTCATATTGTGCTGAGGGCAAGGAATATGAAACCGTTCACAGGATAGAGCAATTATTATACACTTCAGTTTACTGAAGGTATTTTCCATCAATTTTATATTTTTGATGTATCTTTTTCATTTACATGCATATATTTTCCGTCAATTTTACATTTTTATATTATTCAAATATTTTTTATTTTTTTTTGTTCTTTCGACTGGAAGTCGATGGATGAAAAACTGCAGATATCTCATCCCCTGGGAACTAAATAATACTGCATGGCACAGTAAAATTACCTTAGGATGATTCAAGAAAATTAATTATGTTGTGTAGAGATCAATTTTCTATTTGAAGTAACATTGATCTTGATTTTTGATCTAGGTATGAAAATCCCCATAAGGAAAATTTGAGCCAGGAAGCACTTTTGAAGTTTTATGATTTGAAAATCATCGTTGATAATGACGACAGCCATGGACAAAGTGACTAAGTGATAATAGATATAAACTTTCGAATTAAAACCTTAAATCCATGTTCCTTGTGTTAAAGCAAAGATCTAACAACAGAAATAATCATTTTTCATCATTTTTTTTATTGTTTTACAAAAAAACAAAATACAATCACATCAATAATGTTTCAAATATTATTACATTGTATGGTGTCATGATGGTATTGTAATTTAAAGTATATGGCAAACTTACCTATACAACAATACATTGTATAGGTATAGTCGTGTTCAGCTACACATACATGATAGCACCATAACTTAATCAAAATAGCCACAATTTATCTTAAAATTATCTGTAAATTAGGTCAAATCACACCCACCATCAGCTGACTTAGAGTACAACACCACTCTGTGGTTAAATAAAAGAAATATAATCAAAAACAACATAGGTTAAGTTCCATTGTTATATAATTAACTTAATTAAGAGGAACAAAATATGTCCTGTTGGTTAGGCCACACAAGTAATAAAGGGTCCCCTCTGTTAGGGTTCTGTAAAGAATATTTCTTTTTCCAAGATTTTAAATCGTGTTAACAATAGCCCAATGGGCCTGTATTGTTCACCTATTCTAATGTCTACAGGGACTGAGAGGATTTTCTTACCATCTTATGATACATTTTTGAAATTGATTTAGTTGTTGATGTGGATTCAGTTAAACAAGCTACCGGTCTAAAATTCATGATTCTGGGCCTCTTGGTTATTTAGAAGTCATTCAAAAGATTTTAATATCTTTGACCCCTTTGACCTTCTTAAATATTTGGCAAGGTCATTTATATACAAACATACAAAGTAGCACTTTCACCTAAGCATGCATGGTAATGAACCTAATATTTAAAAGATGTTGTTTAAATAATGAACACAGCAGTGGGTTTTGTTTTGTACTTAAATAATACAATTTAGACCTGAACTTCGTTACAAAGATCATACATTTCATACCCCTTGTCCATGTAAAATATAAGATAAAAAAAAAAAAAAATCTGACACAGCTTGACTCCAAAAAGTGTAATAATGCCCTTTTAACTTTTTGTGCTGTAATATATCAGATTAAATATTAAATGCTTCACAGTTTTACTCATCCTCGGCCCCAGGCGAAAGTGACACAGTCGCTAAAAAATAAGCTCTTAATACATGTAGGCGACAGAGCAATTTTCATCTTGGATCAAGCATGTGTTTTATTGTCCCACCAATAAAACTCAAAATGCAAAACTTTTATAAATGCATAAATTTCAATATTCTAATCTATTTTGAAAAATACATGCCAAAGTGATGGAAACGATGGTTTACTATAACTGATAATAATACTACATGTACATGAATAATCCATTGTGATAAACTTCCATTACTTGCTTTGCAAACTTCACGCAGGCTGTTTAATTTAATTAGCAATGACAACCCCCATTATAAATTCTTGTGTCGGTGAAATCCAAAATGTCATTAGTTTTCAAGCACATACCTACAGTGGGAATGTTACCTGTCAAATTTAATGTTATGAAAGCATTTGACAAATCACTCGATTATCAATACATCCAACACTTTAGTCTTATCAATGCATATATACAGGTACATTATATTTACATTGGTCAAATGGTTAATTATGGTTTTCAGTACACATATATATCTGATATTCATAGTGTAAGAATTTAGAACATCAATGGGTACCATGTTTGCAACCTGAAACCAAACATTTCTGGGTACGGATCGGCTTATAGCCTTAATTAAAAAAAATTCTCAACCAAGTATTTTGTAAATTTTCTTATAATACTGTACATGTTACACAACGGCATGAAAATCAAAGAGGTTAAAGCTCTACTTGCTGTCAGACTGACCAATGGTCAGCTATGTGGTCAGTAGAACAAAAACCTTTTTAATAGGTGATATACTAGGTGATATATATTGTACAATTTTCTGTATGAAGGCGAGCCCCTAATCATTGAAGAAGAATTTTTTCTCCATGACATACATGTACAACCAGAAAATTATTAACTAAAAATAATTATCAAATACCAATTCCACCATATAGATATACTGGAATAATTATTCATGATTTATAAATGATTGTATTAATTAGCACTTTCACAGAAATCATAATTAATGTTCATTTTTGTACAAGGGAAACTATAACCATCACAAGCTGTTGTCACTAGTCATCGATGGATTTTGTATCTCAACAATGCTGTGTTGTCCCGTCCCGAGTTGGTATAGTTCAGTGCAGGTTCAGAACAGCTCGGATACTGTAAAAATAAAAAAAGAAACCATATTGTCTTGGAGTTTACATGCAGACATACAGTACATATCCAATGGGAAGGAAGTCACTCAACTATGAGAAACAAATTTCCCTAAATACTGTCCTGTACAGAAGAAAATAGAATGTATATTTTGAAACATTTTAAAATGCAACATAGATGGAGAAATTTGTCCTCCAATTAACATTCACATGTACTTTACATTAATCTATTCTCAACAGTGAAGAGTTGTAGGTTAAAATGTATAAGAAGGTCTACAAGTGAATAGTGATTGATAAATGTTAACGTCAAAAGAATATCAAAGATGATTTGTTTTGCTGTTGTAACCCTGGTAAATACTAGCCACAATACATTTTGTATACTGTTCACCTAGAGAAATTAATTTCTCATTAGCTTAAAATGTAGCTCTAGTAAATTCTAGCCACAAAATTCCACTTGGCTAGAGAGAAATTTTCTCTTACTTAATTGGAAATTAGCAAGCCAGAGGTCATTGGTTCGATCCCTAGTGGGGGCATTGGAATAATAAAGTTATCTTACACTGTTTCAAAAGGCCAGAGGTCATGCGTCCATCTTGGGA
>NW_022979344.1:0-64851 GCF_902652985.1 Pecten maximus
AGACAGTTTAGTGATTTTATTTGAATTCCCTAGACTTTTCGCTGTCTTATGTAGATTTTTTCATTTGATTTAAACTAAAATAACTAATCCATTACAAACGGTGTAATCTTTACGATGAAACAGTCATTTTGAAAATGAACTGTCGTCTTTTATGTGATAAACGTGTCCAGTCACAACAAGCACGCGATGGATGCCATTTGCAGTGTTTTAAACTACCAGAGTTCGTGTTACTCGTAGTTGTCAAACAATTTTTTTTTCACACCCCGATCAAACTAAAAATAATTACATCAATGCTGAAATATATTAATTAATGCTTGTTTTATAATTTGCCTGTCTCATGAATATAGTGCATTAAGCTGACATGTATGGTAAATATCTATCCAAGTTCTACCAAAAACTTAAAAGATTATATCAATAGAAATAATAGTTTAAGCATAACATAGACAGAACATCTTCATTCGAGCTATGATATTTTGAGACTCAAGACGAGTCTTTGGTGAGTGTTGACCACAGGAATCTGAATCTAAGAGTTGAGATTCTTTCTATACAAAACATTTATTTTTTTTGTACATCTTTTACAGTAAGTATTGTTTTCAATAGTTTAATTTTTATTGTGATTTTGAACTTTACAGGCGATGTTTATTATATAAATAAAATAGGAATTTTGTAATTATTTTCACAGCTAGTTTTCCTTTGGCATTACCCTTTTGAAATTCATTTTAAAATTAAGACACTTAAATAACAGGAACATTTTCTTTTGCCGATCTACAAAACTACTTTTGTGTGATACCATTGCAAAATCGTGGACAACAGATTCTAACCATTCAGCATATTTGAACGCCATTGGCACAATATATTTTTCAAATCCGTCATTCATCTATTCAGATCTCACCAATTAAAACATCAATATTCTAGCCACTTTCGAATCAAATGAAATCAAGATCAAACACACACGGTAAAGTAAGGTATCAAATTATCGCTACGAGACGAGAATTTCCTGGCAATACAGATTAGACATATTTAGGTCATTTGGGAATGGTGACTCCCATGAGTGAGGCAATATATGGGTAATGTTATGATTCATAACTCATATTAACTGAGATCTTATATCGCTGGCACACCATTCTGGCTCTCCTGTCGTGAAATCCCACAATCTCTATTTGAACTCTTAGCCTTATTCTCATTCAAGGGCATGAAGCAATGCTGGGGCAAGGCATTTAAGATTAGAATTATTTATATAGCAATCACAATCATGATTCTTTGTTTCAAATCCGGGAAATGTGAAATTTCTTATCAACTATTTAACGGTGGTGTAACGAGGTGATCACATGATATCAACTTTTTTCCTTTTGATTGTTCATTGATCGCTTTATTGTTCATCTATCACACAAAAGATGGTGAGAAAGTTAACTTAATAGATGACAGGAGTTTCTTCACAAATCAAACGGGAGACAATGATATATATCGCATGAACCACGAAAAGATTATTTCTCATTTAAAATGGGAAAATAAGAAAACGTCAGCAGGAATGTTCTTGAAAAAATACGGGAGAATATTCTTTTCTATTTTACTCCTATCATTTATGTAATAATTATTATCATTTCAGCAAATTGGGAGCCATAGGTATGATAAAAATGGAATTTATTCCAAGCTTTAATGAACTAATCATGGCAAAATCATATTTGCAGCTCAGGAAATGGACGAGAGAAGGGCAGTCATCGAACAGGTTTATTCCGTGCTTATATCTGTTTAAAGTGTTACTCCATAGTGTGATTAATAGAAATCGGGTGTATTGGTGTGTCAAAATATGGTGTTCGTTATTAGCATTAATTGGTGTTGTTTGTCAGTTCTGTTTGGCTTGTTTGTCTGTTTTTTCTCTGTACATGGCGTATGTGCGATTTCCATTTGAAGTGTTTTTAGTAAATAAAAGTTCATTCTATGGAAACATGTTTTTTGCTGAATTGATCAATTTGTGGTCATTCAGATTTGTCAGTGTGTTTTATTCTAAAAAAGAAATAGGTCCCTTATCTCAAAAATAATGATCAAGGTACGGATCAGGTAAGGTTACACTTAACTTTTGCACATCAGCTAAAATATCGGGAGCCATCGGTACTTTCCGTTCCAAGTGCCGTATTTCACTGCATTGGTAATAACGCAGCTTCTTTACTGCTATCTACCTGCTTCTTCACTGCTATCTGGGATTTCCACTTTGACCATTGACCTTGATAGTTAACTGCTTGTAGTTCACGCATTTCATCATCAATGGCAAGGTTAAGGGTTAAAACACTGTTGCCTAGTTGCATGGTTTGCCATTCAAAGTTGGTGCAACTGCTATATCAAAATGACTTGACGTTTTCGGATTATTTGTGATTGTGCTTATTGTTTGTGTTCATCACAGATCTACTGTTAAACTATGCCCATACACATTATTTTCCCCATGATTGCCTTTTATTGATGTTTGAAGTTGTTCTATGGTTGACTTGTTTTGAAATCTATTTTTGTTACCTCTCAACGATTTTTTATCTCTATGAAAGGAAGACGGTAATGTTTATTTTGTTCCGGATTGTCTTCAATCAATTTCAATATTTCTTATCTTAATACTAGATATGTTGAACATTTTATTTGTCATCTTACTTCTTCAATAAGGCTGTTCGCTATAAGTAATTAAATTAACACGACGAAAATAAACAAATATTTATTGATACATCAATCCCTTTGTTTCAACTTTGTATCTAAGCTACCAATCCCTTTGTTTCAAGTTTGTGATTTTTTCTCCTTTTATTTAAATGTACTTTCTCTCTTGGTGTTACTTAGTGATAGGCAAGCCTTTTTGTACTGATCATACAAAAAATACTTTATTGAAGGTCAGTCTTTTTACGTGTTGTTTCCTTTCAGCACTGGTGGTCCATCATAAATTACTGACAATAGCTGTCAGTCAGTATATTACCAAATATTATTCCGGAGTTTGAATACATATCTGAATATCTTTTTATTCATAATTGAATATCTTACAAAATAAAAAGAACGGGAATGAATTCGGAAATGAATATAATCATAATGTAAATAATGCTGATAAAAAAAATCTAATAACAAAATATTAAGCATTCAAGAGAAAGAAATACGCTTGATTGATCATCTTTGGTTTTAATTTTTGATAATTCAATCTTCATTTTGTTTAATGATTAACTTATACACATTCCATGCATGTAGGCCTAATGAGTTAGCAGAACCAATTGCAAACAGCATTGAAAACCCATAATATGATATGCAGTCGCACCGCGTTATCTCGTATCTCGATGTAAGTAGTGTAACGAAAATAAATTTAAAAGACAAATATCTATAAAGAATACTTCGAGTTAAACATTGTCTTCAAGTTATCAGAGTTTAAGAAAACGTCTGTTTTGATATTAACAATTACATGGTTTGACTAATTTTCGAAGTGCTCAAATCGCAGTACGACGTAAGGAAAGCCCTGTAATATGCTTTGGTTGTTCAGGAATTTAAGTTCCTGTATTGACGACACGAGTTCAAGAATTCTATTTAAATACATATATCTTTATAAAGTTATATTTTTTGAGTTTAGTTTGCCTATCACGTGAAGACATAATAGAGCTCGTATTCCTTTTAAAATGATTTTTTTTCTCGTGGACGTTTCAAATTTTTTTAATTTTTTTTTTAAATTTCAATACGAACTTTAAAAAAACACATAAATGATTCCTAACAGAAAATCTAGAATTATACTCATGTTTGCTTCTTAACGAAAACTCACGAATATAACAATTTAAATATACTTATATCAATTTAGCATACGTAGTGCCAGTACGATTCATTAAAAATTTTAAAGAAAAGGATCCGAAAAATTCTTATTTAATACTTAACGCTCTTTTGAAATTGAATTATTAAAAATCCTGAAATTTCTTAAATTTATGAAATGATAGTTCTTTTGAAGCTTTAAAGCACCACTAACGAGTCTCAGTTGATGGACAAAAAAATCCAGTTGTATGATCCATTAAATTCATTTTGGCTCTACTCTATCGAAATTGCAATTTGTTTTGAAAGATGCTAGTATCTGTGTTTTTTCTCTCACAATCCTTAGAAATTGTATGTGAAAGACAATTCTGAGCAAAGATGACCTACTTTTCCATTGTTTTTGTCTGAATCTGTCATTCATTAGACGCAACCATTGTACATCACTTCACTTCAGCATTCGTTAATTTTGGTATATTACACATTCCAGTATTCAGTATAACCTTACTTATATGAAATTACGCGTGAAGGTCACGTGCTAAAATTCTATATCAGTGCTACTATAAATATATAATTTAATCATAGTTGAGGCATAGAAATATTTCAAGCAGCATGCATTCGCGTTCTATTGGCATTGCCTTTTAAATGACATCAAACTAAAGTTATGAGAAAATTATCAGCCGTGTTATAGGTAGCGATTCTTACCTGAGTTGCAATGCCATATGGGATTTATTAACGAATCCCATAATTTGGCATAATCTAGTTAGACTTTGTTTTGTATGTTTGTTTGAGTTTAACAGCTCATCGACGGCTGCTGTCATTTAGAGCCAGAGTGAAACATGTGGGTGGCGAAGACAAAATCAGATAAAAATTTACATTTCTAAAAGCATTCGCATTGTTTATTTAGATCATCTAAATAAAAAGGATGGTTGGAAAAATAAAGGAGATAACGAATAGAGGATGTTGACTACGTGATATATACAGCGTCAAAGGGAGTATGGTAGGTTAAAGGACATCAGAGAAAATGCCCCACTGTGAATTGTGTGTCACATGCATGGCATGTTGGAGAGTTTTCTTGTTTTAAAAGGAATTATTGAGTAGGATACGCGAGTCCGGTACGGAGCCCAGAGAGGACAACTTCTTCTTTGAGTTTCGGTTGTAGTTCATAAAGTTTGTTGCTCGTCTCCAGAGACCTGCGTATTATATTTGATAAGTCATGAGCCATACGGAAAATGGTATACATGTATCAAACTTTAGTCACGAGTATAAGATTATGTTGATCACGCAACTCATATTTATGAGAATATGCATGATCACCGTATGACATGGTAGAGCAGGCTAATTAAATGCTATTACATGCTTAACTGTAAATTGCAACAGGATAAATGCATACATTGTTGCATCGAAGCACAATTATTATTTAAAACTTATTATCATTTCCTTTCCTCGGGGACCCTATACGGTGTTAATTGAAGTAACAACAAATCCATTTTGCAAAAGCTCAAACACAATATTGACAGTTCAAACCACATCGAAATGTAATGAATAAATTTGCCAGTTAACAATTAAATTACAATAAGAATAAGAGACAATAGATATTGTATAGCAGAGTATTGTATAATAGAGTTTTTGTGTTCCTGTATTCAGATATAGGTCGAATTCTGGTACATAGTGTAAACTTTTGTTTTTTTCTTCTTTTTTTATTTATTTTTTTTTCTTTTGAAATTTTTAGATAACCTTTTGCAAACAAATATTTTTATAAGAAATTTTGAAAAATATCTTAATTACTGTTATCTCTTTTCTTAATCGGACTTGAGGTAAGTGTATGCGTGGAATGTCAGTGTGTCTTTTTGAGTATTTAATGATGTGAATCGCCAGTTTTCTTTGATTTGTTTAAAGTTGGGCTTCCATTTTTCAAACATTCAAGAAGAGATGCTTCTTACCTTCATTACTAGTGAAAAGTACTCGTTTTACAGTACAATAAGACCAATACTAAAATCTGGTAAACACAAGCACATACCGCTTGTGTAATTTATATCCCACGGAAATGGGGTTCAAATCTAATGAAGTTGTAGTTATTCAAGCATAAAAATCAATGGAAAACCATCTTTTATCTTGAAAACAAAAATCGCCATTCAGCTAACCTCGGCAGATTCCGGTACCGTTCGGAATCTTCCGAGATGTGACGAGTGCGAAAAGCCCCAGTTGAATATTGTACCCCCAACAAAGGAGAATTACAATTTGATAGGCATCGCCTGTTTTAGGTTGAGTTGCTCCCTTATGATTCGTTATTAGTAAGAATGATTTGTTTTTTGTTAGGGCTTTCGATTGCAAAGCTTTTGCTATATTTTATGAATGTGTAAACAAAGTAAAACAGTGACGGAACTATCTAAATTCAGATTTTTTTTTTTTTTTTGTGCAGATTTTATATTAATAGTTTGACATCAGTTAATGTAATAAGATAATAAACAATTAAAAAACATAATAATTAATTACAGTAATATCTATGTATGTCTTATCTGGTCACGTGATGTATAATTCATATGGAAAAGGTCAAAAAGCAAAAACTGTGTAAGGGATAGGAACAGAAAAATATGGAAAGTTAGAAATATTGTAATATTTCAACAATTAGAAACGCTTCATACATGCACCCACGCATTTTCCAGCACAAGTAAATTCATAAATTGTCTTAACATACATGTATTTCCTTTTTCACTTTTTACAGAAATTGATTCATACACTATTGCCTAGAACAAAGGTATTTGCTTTCGTTTTGACAAATTATCTACACAACGCGATACTTTGAATGAGTTCGTATATCAAAGTATTCGCGAACATAATAAGATCATAGTCATTTTAGGTAGTCACATGTTGTTTTTGTTTTATCTCTCACACATCATAATATTTTCGAACATGTAGAGAAGTTTTTTAAAGTAGTGTTTAACACTATAGTACCTTGACCGAGTAATACACATAAGGTTCTAATTCCAAAGTCACTTCTGATATAAACAGACTTGTCTCTTGTCGCACTACTGAGTCAGATAAATAAACAGTACTCCACGCATGCTGCATCCAATGATACACCCAATTTGTCCTAAGACATAGAGGATAATGATTTTTCTTTCAAATGCAAGATGTGGGGAGTTAGTAAACTAGAAAAGACAAGTATGCCACCCTCCCCATCTTAACTGCCTCATTCCCGGTGTCCAATCTCAAGTTAAAATGAAAACGTAGTACATTTTGTTGATGTGGGATTCAAAAACAGAAAAAAATGAGATATTCTATAACACTATTCTTATCTGTGACGGAAATCATATCAATATGAAAGGAAACAGTGCTGGTGTATTTTACTTAAACTGTAACTTTTTGAGTTAGATTTTACTGTTAATTGCTTGATTGACGTTAATTTGGATGTGTTCTTGTATTCACGTTTTTTTTTTTTTTTTTTTTTTGCCGTGTTTGTGTGAATCTTGTTTGTTTTTCATTCATTGTTATCAACTGTAGATCTAAACAATTATTTGATATATTTGCTACCTAGAAGTATAAATGTGTCTTGTTCTTGAAAAAATTCAAAACTCCAAAACTTAATAATATAAACTGTATTCATCTTATACAACGACTGCAAGTTATGTAAACTTATTTCATAGGCTCCGATGAAAAAGCACGAAGGGTCTTACTGTTGGAGGAAACCAGAATACCAGGGGTAAACGCACGTAACCCTATATATATATATATATTAACGCGATATCGAACTCCGACCGCCTAGGTGAAATACATGTGTGTTACCAATGTGTCAGCCGACCACCCGTTTCCTTAAGTAACTAACCAGTCTAAGAACAAATTCAAAACCTTGGGAAAGGCGAATATTGGATGAGTCTGGCTTCGTTGAATCTAACGGAATGCAAGTAGACATTTGAGTAAGCTAGACGTAGTAAGTAGGTAAGAACCGAAATAGAATGTAGTGATAGGTTAGGTTAGGTTTATTTTGTTTAACGTCCTATTAACAGCCAGGGTCATTTAAGGACGTGCCGGGTTTAGGGGTGGAGGAAAGCCGGAGCACCCGGAAAAAAACCATTGGCCTACAGTCAGTACCTGGCAACTGCCCCACGTAGGTTTCGAACTCGCAACCCAGAGGTGGAGGGCTAGTGTTAAAGTGTCGGGGCAACTTAACCACTCGGCCACCGCGCCCCCATGTAGTAGTAAGTACTGTTATATAAAATAAACACAACAAGGTGAAAGTTGAATTCCATACCGGATATATTTCTCCAAGCGATAAGTCATTATGAGAGTATTAGATAATATTTTATATGATATAATATTCTAATGAAAAGTATGAATTTAATGTTATAGAGTATGTTTTCATTGTATTTATGTTGAATACCTTGATAAAACAGTTTGACTTGTTATATAAAAGTCTATTTCATTCAACGTAAAGATATGCATATTTTATATAAAGGTTTCAATATAAGCTTTATATCGGGGAGATGGTTTGTTGTTTCAAATTTATGCTTTGCAGTTGAAAAAATAAACAACTAACAATCAACATTTTGTTATTGTTATCTATTTTTCATGTAATTCATTTGTTTTATCTCAAGATAAAACATAAAAATATCTCACGAAATATATTGTATGATTGTTAGTTCAATACGGAATTTATTGTACGAGTTTTTTTTTAATTTTTTGTTTGTTTGTTTTTTTAATATGTCACGAACGTTTGCATTGATATGCATTAGATAATATACATGTATGTCGCAAAATTCATAATGAGAAGAAAATCGCTAAATTCGTTTTCACATAAAAATCAAAAAATGTGTTTTCGGACGATACGTTTTGACTACAAAGACAATCGTATAATGTCATGTATCTATGATGTCATAATAGTATTTTTTTATGATATGACCGTCTTACATGACAGAACATGCATACTTTACGGTATGAAGATACATCTTTTTACTTTTAATCTTATATATGTTGATACTTTTAATTTGTATCATACTTCAAAAGCAATAAGTAAATTCTGACCAAAGTCTGTCAACTCAGAAAAGGAAAACAACAACAACACACCCCCCCCCCCCCACCCCCCCCCCCCTCCCCAATAATGCATTTCTTCCAATTTTTTTTTACTGTTCTTTTGATGTAAACATATTTTTTGCTGTTAATCAGTTTCACAATTACTTTTATTTGTGTCAGTAAAATAAACCCATATTTTTATTCATTTTTGAACATTATGGAAAATATGACCCATCATTTCCCCTCGCTGCAACTTCAAAAAAGTGAGGTATTTTTTCAAATAACTTGCAATCGTCACTTTCAAATGGACTATTTTACGAATATTTGAACACTTTTTCTCAAATTCTGTTGGTAGCCATTCGATTTAAACGTGCCAAGAGTAACAGAACTGTTGGAGGGTAGTGTATATATACAACACTAAATTGGGTATCCCAAATATATATATATATACGAAAGTCAAAGTCTAAAAACGTATATCAAATGCATAAACCACAAACGTTCTGCTGAACCAATCATATTTAGGTAGCGTATTCACCAGAAGAAGTGCTTCAGTGTGAATACGGAACCCCAAAAGAAGCATAGAAATAAGTATGTTATCTACGGAATCCACTGGGGACAAAACTATTTTTAGCGGGATCGTGATTTACGGAAACCAACAAAGGGACATACCCATTATTTCACAGCCAAAGGGAAATTGCACAAGATGACGCCAAATGGTTTCATAGCAGCCATGGCAACACAGACTCAGGGATCCTTACTGCGGCATAGCATTCCGAAATATATGGAAGCTACAAATTGTACAAGTGGAAATTAATCATGCTTGCCAAAACTTAACAAATCACAAATGGACACCATTCAAATACGGTAAGTATAAGATCCACAAATAATTGATTTTATATCATACTTCAAAAGAAATGAGTAAATTCTGACAAAAAAAAAAAAAAAAAAAAATACAAGAAAAAAAAAACAAATAATTATTTATTCTACCCGTCCTTCAGATTGGCGTGAGCGGGAATAACTAGACAACAATAGATTCACACAGATATATGGATCACCCATTTAGATAAGAATAAGTTTTAAAGAACTAAATACTATGTGGCCCATATTTAATAAAATTGTTTAATCATAACTTATGGATTATCCTGAAGTGAAGGATTGTTGATGAAACTGGAGTCAGGTCTGGATGTTTTTCTTTTTCTTTCTTTTTTTTTTTTACGAAATATTCTGTGTTAACATGTGAACGAATAATATAGTTTGTGGTAGAAAAAGAAATTGATAACACCTGTTATGAGGGCTGATTCATAAGTTGTGAGCATCAGTTTACAAAAGCCGCTTGTCTTGTTTATTTGTAGAGTGCTACCTCGTCGATATAAACTAACCAAGTGAGACCAGTCCTTGGGTACACGGCCCTATATAGTCAGAGAATAGTATGACTTAAAAAGAACATCCTTGAGTACTTCCTTCAATACAAGGCTCACAACATTTCAATCAACCCTCGTATTATTTCTCCTGTAATTATATAAACAATGAAATATAATACACGCTCTGTTATATAAAGAATAAGATCAACGGAATCATCGTATAGTACTCGCATAGGTGTCCCCATGTCATAAGATCTGATAGCAACAAATTAGCAATAACCATGAATGTTCGAACTTATAAGTATGAGCTGACATCCTACAAGTATGATAAGTATTAATATATAAACAAAACGCACATTAATTAGATACAATTAAATACCATTAATTAACTGTTTTGTAAAAAAGAACTATATGTTATTAAGGAATATAGTTGTGACATTCTAATTAGCTGAAATAAGGCCAAATGACTATCCGTAAAAGGTAGTCAGAAAAGTTAATTAATTGGACGCTTCAAAACGGGATCCTAGATAATCTCTCCTTCGATTTGTATGACAGCTTCCAATATTTTGCACGGAATTAGAACAGGTCAGCTTTATTGAAACATTGATAGTGATAATAAATTATAAATAAAATAATAATTTGATGTACAATTTTATTATTTGTTTTTTTACCATTCAAAAGATCAAATTACGTATTTTCGTAAACATTCATATTCAATCACTGAATATTCTAATCGTTATTTTGTTATAAGGCTCGTGAAACCTTTGGATTTCTGTCAATAAAGGGTTTTATTTACCCGAGAAAAAAAAATCCACAGAGGATATGGTTCCGATATGTAAATATTTTTCAGGTTGATGAAACCGTGATTCGTATTTGCCACTTGAGCGCTATTGTGAGCTGAAAACTCGGTGATGTGTTTCTGGAAATACCGTTTCTAAGAAGAAATTTTAGTGGGCATGATGACTTTTTAAAAACAGAAGGTTCAGGTTATGGGATTTCACATAGATATATTTACATTCCTAATGTGGTTTGCTGATATGAACATACCAAGTGAAAACAACAAACATATGACCATGAATACACTATGAAAACCGTATGAAAACATTGTCTCTCTTGCAAATCACCTGATTAATCCGATCATATTAATACGCCATCGACAGTAAGACAGGAAGAGTAGCTTCCCTTGGATCGATAACGTTGGTACGAGATAAGTGTTAAAAATATTGAGAGAGCATATGCACTTTAATTAATTATACCATAATTCAAGAATTAAATAATAAATAAACATTATACAAAATTAAACAAAAAAAGACCGGAAAATGCGCGCCATGGGATATGTAACTAGCTACTGGTATTCATAGCTGCAATGAAAATTTTAAAAATCTATTCAATCCATATATCTAAAATAGCCCGTCTTTTCTTGGAAAAAGTATCAGGTACCTATTTCTAAGTACGACGCTCTGTGTATCACAATTCGTTTATTTAAAAAACAAAACAAAAAAAACTACGACCTACAATGTTAATGTGAATAAAATATTTCATATTTTCAGAGAAATGGCTCTCAAGTTGAATAAATGAAAGAAAAAGATACTTAACATTGTTTTATTTTAACTGTCATAATTGTAAGTAATTGATCATTATCGTGTAACGTGCACAGGGGGAACAACGGAGCGGTCACCCATCCAAGAGCTGACTACGCTCGACGTTGCTTAACTTAGGTACACAGACACGACACTCAACCGCACAGCCACAAAAGCTAGCTATTGGACTTTGCAGCTGAAATGCCCAAATCCATGAACCATCATGGTAATTATTTACCGATAGTCAACAAAGATAACATTCCTCGCGCAAAATTCAAGATGAAAAAGTTTATGAGCTTTTTTCATAACACTTTGCATAGTTTTATTATATATATTTTTTTGTAAAGAAACACCATACATCATATGCGTGTAAGTTTGATAATTTACAATACACGTTATTAAGTACTGATTTATACACCACTGGGTAATTTTGCCACGAATCCATTCAATAACTACCTACCTATAAAAAATAGTTATTATATGAATATTATGAATATGTATTGGTTAGAAACATTTCCAATATCTACCTGTCAATAAAAATTAGTTACTTTCTAACCAATACATATTTATGTAAGTAACTAATTTTATGAACAGGTAAATTTTGAATGGGCTTATGCCAAAGTTAGTTACATGAATTAGTATATATTGGTGAGAAACCAGTTCTATACCTGAACATAAAAAGTTTTTACCTATATAAATAATTAAAACACAGATGTGATGTCATCCATTGTTGTTTGTGTACTATGTAAAGAAGAAATCATAAGCATCACCTTAAGTACTAGTTAGCTGCATGTAACTGAATTATTGGAGAGTTAATTGTATGAGTACTTACTTACGACAATAAATCAAATTAATACAATGATTAACATCAATATTGACAATGGAAAGGTATGTAACCAAAGGAAAATGAAAATAAATATTTATCAGGTGTACATGTAACACAGAATTTCGTGTATTTATTTTTTATTTTCTCTATGGTCAGATTCCCAATATACTTTAAGTTTTCCTTTAGCAGAAAGTTTGAATTACAAAACACTAATTTTCACGATACATACATAAAATTATACATGTATATTCGGTCCCAACGACGTGTCTGATGGTAAGATTTTTCGTAGCCATTTTCTACGGAACCAATCAGATTACTGGAAATTGTTCATGTATACTTCATACACTTTTGGTGTCATTACCCCCACGGGTTTGAGTCGCAGCTATGCTTAGGTACCAACGATAGTGTATACTTTTAACGTGACGTTTTGATGACTTATACTGCCGTCTTAATCAGGCAAACGACCAGTGCAGCAACTATTTAGTTATATTTCCGCGAAGTCATTTTCGTTTATACCATAATCTATGTTCATTAAGGTAGCACACAATATGCAAGTAGTTGATTCAGCTCTTGTATGTGGAAGTCTGATACAGTTCGATAAGCTCTAAACCGGGACGAGAGGGCATATATACTCTCTACTCACTCTATTACCAGGATACGAACAAAGTGTTGCCGAAACTAACTGGGAAAAAAGTGTAACGACCAGCCTTTTAAACCAATGCTTTCACAGTGGCAATTTGTTCTTTTTGTTGTCCAAACAATTTACCTACCTTACCGTATATCCTCTTTCATATCATTTCTATGATTTCTATATTTACTGGCCCGCCTATAACAAATATAAGTACAATGTGACTGAACAAATCTGCGTGTATTATCGAGTTCTGGTATAAGTACGTGCTTCAAAGGACCTATTGCCGGTACAATAAAATTGTCTACAAACTTTTCGCTCATAACTGGTTGTCATTTTAGCAACCTGATACAATCCATCCAAAAGATCTAAGGGGCCTGTGGTATGGTCTAAATAGCGTCACTCACAAAAATCTACGACCGGGTTCACTATTAATCGCAATAACTAGCAAAGGATGCATGATTTAAAAGGATCTCCAACAAATTATCCTTTTAAAAATGTTCGCGACCAGTGTTGTTAATGTATTTCCGGGTTTGATTTGATCAATGACGTCAACCACTTGAAACATGCGCAGGATGTAATAATTCCTCAAGTACTCAAACGGTGTTAATCATAGAAAACATATAGTCCTTTTAGTTGTACTTTTACAAATTGGAAAATAACCACGAGGACAAGATTTATAACTTGGATTACCACAAAATCTGTATTCATCGTTGTCCTGCAAAGACTGGCGAAGATGTCTTCCATCAAAACCTGGCTTGGAAAGAGACAAGACACAATTCAGTTGCTGAGAAAACTTGCCGTTGAACTGGATAACATGCAAGAAAAAGTCAATATTTCAAATTTGGCTGGTACATCGGGAGCTATTATTGGTGGTTTGGGTACACTTGCTTGTTTAGCGGCAGCCCCATTTACAGGCGGTTTATCCACGTTAGGCATAGTAGGATTTGGCAGTGTTGGATTGGCAGGTGGCGCAGTCAACCTTGGAACACTAATAGGAAAGCACTTTCATGAAAAAGATTTGATCGAACAAGTTCAAAAAGCTCTCAACGATGACCGAGAAGAAAGTGAAAAACTAAACAAGGAACTTGAAATTTCCTCTGAAGAAAGCGAGAAACTGAATGATCCCAATCTTAATGTTTCCAATACAGGTAAAACAGCTGTAAAGCTTGCGTCCGACGTCAAGGAACTACGTTCTGCATCAGGTACGAAGGATTGCTCGTAAACTTGAACAAGAGATGGAGGAAATGAAAGGTAAGTACTGATATAGATAGATTAATGTGTGACCTAAATACACGTTTCTGTTGTTTCTGTTTCCTATTACTAAAGCATACCAAATTATCTTTGTATTATTTAAGCAGTTACGATCAGAATAAAATACATATAATTTCATTCATGTTCCAGGATCATTCGAGAAATCTTAGACAATTGTCACTGATGGACCCTCGTGTGATGAAACAACATTCAAGCGGTTCCAAACCATCACGATAGGATTTGAGAAACAAGAGAAAGTGAGAACTCCAGGGTTTTTCCTGAAAATTTTATAATCCCAAAATATCCCGTTCATTCCCGTTGTACAAGCGGCCGTAAAAGGATTCGATGCTGTGTAGAACTTTGTATTTCGACTTACAACTGCTTCATAATACTCTATTGCGAACCTCGATATCCCAGTGGTTATCGTTTTTGAATATGTCATGGCAAAATTTCAGGATCGGTCGCCGCCATCTTGTGGATGAAACAAAAAGACTTGTTGGATCCTTTATCATGTATTTTAAACGATACTCGATGTTGCCAAATCGGTAACTTAACTGGATTAAGGTTAATAGAAATCATAATAAAGATTTGAACATTCCAGCGGTTCCAAACCATCATGATAGGATTTGAGAAACAATAGAAAGTGAGAACTGCACGGCTATTCCTGAAAGTCTTATAATCCCAAAATATCCCGTTCCTTCCCGGTGAACATGTGGCGCTTAAAGGAATTCGGTGCTGTAAATAACATTGCGCTTCGACTTGCTTCATTGTACGCTATTGTCATCCTCAATACTTCATCGATTAAGTTCTTTTTTTTTGTTTGCTCTTTGACATAATTATATATTGAAACGTAACTGAGGTTGCCAACTTGACTAGATTAAGGATAAATTTGAAAACAAAATCATAATAAAAACTCGGTTGTCGTTCTTGTATTGTTCTTGACAACAATTAAATTGCGTGTTGTGTGCCTTCGGTTTTGCCTTAGGATGCAAAGAGTGGAAGTGAACTTACCTCCAGTGTATCGAGGATGATGTCATTGTGTGATCTATAATATCATGATACTTTTGCTATTATGCGCGTCGGACGGATCCGACGCATGTTCATTCACACTGGACAAGTTTAAAGATGCAAATTTTTATGATGCACTCAAGGACATTGTTGGCTGTTTAAAGGCGCATGCTTACAAAACAAAATGAAAATGTATCAAATATCACGTCTGTTTAATAATCAAAGCTGGAAATAGTTAAATAATAATTGTACATTTATTTCGTAACTTCTGTTTGTATATGCTACATGTTTCATACTTTTATTACTGTAGAATTTGATTAAACCTTTCATAGAGAGGGACCATATTTGACTCTCCCACTTGATAAACACTTTTGTTCTAGCAATGATTGAGACACATTTGATAACAGTTTTATAAACGATAACACACCGAAAATGCAACCAGTCTCATAATAAAATGTTTTCCATGTCTACTTAAGATTTATTTTACAATTTCCTTTTTTTATTTTGTAACCTATAACCTAATTATTTGTTATCAAAAACATTTGTCCAAAACATTTCAAATGAAATTAAAAATGAATTATTTACCTTTCAATTTTTCCCTTTAATGAATTTAGAGAAAAATAAGCTTGAAGTTTGATATACTTTTTTCTCGTGTTTTAGGTCACCTGAGACGAAGTCTATAGCTCATAAAGAGAAATCACATTTTTGAATATCATTTGTTTGATTTGTATTGGAATTCATTCTAACTTTGTTAACATTATCAACATTGGATGACAGCTTGATGGTATGCATATGTTTGCTCTGATTGACCCCCTGTGCTGATGGGTGGGGCCAAAAAAAGTAACTTAAATCAACTTAAATGTTTCAAAATTCAGGTGACCGTTAAGGCCCATGGGCCACTTGTTAATTTCTGCAATATGATAAAATACAGGTTTTAACATTTTATCTAAAACATTTTAAAGTTTAAAATTGAATATAACCTGAAGACGATATTCTAGCATAGCTTTTTATAAGCTACATTTTTTGCATTAAAATAGAGTGAACATTTAGATCAAAATTGCTGCTGATATCTTAAATAGCTGAATACGGCAATAGTTTTTTTTGTTTTTTGTTTTGTTTGTTTTTTGTTTGTTACTAAGCCTACAAATATATAAACCTAAATGTATTTAGCAATTTTACAGCCATTTGTCACTCATGTAAATAGACATGATGACCTCTGTAGGGGTTTGATGCATTTGTTTTACATGGTGAAATAAAAATGTCACTTTAACTGATGAACTTTACTTTTTAATCCATTGTCCATTCCAGAAGTAAGCGATATACATATAACGTCTCGATTTCTAACCAGCGATATCTGTCAGCTTTTAATGGTAACCAAATACTGTACAAGTGTTCCTAGCTGATGAAGAAAAATTGATAACCCAATTTGTTAACTGTGTTCATGAAAGTATTGCAATACTTTGGGGTGGAACATTTTGGTAGGACACTGGGATACTTAGGGCCGGATACTTATAATACTTTGGTAGGAACACTGTAATTCTTAGGGCGGGATACTTATAATACTTTGGTAAGAAACTGTAATACTTAGAGCCGGATACTTATAATACTTTGGTAGGAACACTGTAATACTTAAGGCGGGATACTTATAACACTTTGTTAAGGAAACTGTAACTTTTAGGGCGTTATATTTATGATACTTTAGTAGGGACACTGTAATACTTTGGGCGGGATACTTATAATACTTTAGAAGGACACTGCGATACTTATTATACTTTGTTATAATTTATAATACTTTGGTAGGATACTGTAATACATAGAGCGGGATACTTATAATACTTTGATAGGACACTGTAATACTTAGGGCGCGATACTTATTATACTTTGGTATAATTTATAATACTTTGGTAGGATACTGTAATACATAGAGCGGGATACTTATAATACTTTGATAGGACACTGTAATACTTAGGGCGCGATACTTATTATACTTTGGTATAATTTATAATACTTTGGTAGGACACTGTAATACTTAGGGCGCGATACTTATTATACTTTGGTATAATTTATAATACTTTGGTAGGATACTGTAATACTTAGGGCGGGATACTTATAATACTTTGGTAGGACACTGTGATAATTATGACTGGATATCTATAATACTGACTTTGAAATACTTAGGGTGGGATACTTATAATACTTTGGTAGGACACTGTGATACATAGAGCGGGATACTTATAATACTTTGGTAGGACAATGTCACACATAGGGCGGGATACTTATAATACTTTAGAAGGACATCGGGATACTTAGGACGAGATACTTTTAATACTTTGGTAGGACACTGTGATACTTAGGGCGGGGTACTTATTATAATTTGGTAGGACACTGTAATACTTAGGGCGGGATACTTATGATACTTTAGTAGGTCACTGTAATACTTAGGGCAGGTATAAGGTGGGATCGCTATGATTTTTTGGTTGGTATACGTGTTAAACTAAGGTAGGGCTTTTTATAATTCCTGTGAAGGGATACTTATTACACTTAGTTTTGGAAACTAATTATGCCATTGACGGGATATACTTATTATAAAAAGGCATTTTCTTTTTAGATGGCGGTCATTTTGACGGGGAAATAGTGCAAGGGTAAAAAAATATGATTAAGATAATTCCTACATAACTTGAACTATAATATGTATAGATGATTAACGTGAATGTTAGCCTTTTAAATAAGAATAATAGTTTTTGCATATTTCAAAGTTACCTAAAGTATATAAGTGAGTAATCCTTGGCGCAATGGCACAAGCCGACAGGAAATTCACATCTTAACCTTCAGATAAACAACACTTAATGCACATTGAGTTTGACAATGAGGCCCTTGATATTTAAGTATACATATAAGATAGGAACAAAGCTGATGAAGGAAAACGATTTTGACCCGTGACCTAACAGGGCCTATAAGTAACCATCTACAGCATAAAATCAACGAATAAAAAATCGCGTGCCTGATACCACTAAACCCAGTCGACATTCATTGGCGTCTAACATTGAATCATCTTTAATTGATCTACAATTGTATAGCAGACTCAGCCCTCTCTACATTTCTCATCTTCCTGTTGTCCAATTTATTGAAATCAAGAGGAACCAACATATGGTGTATGAAGAAATTTCTGAGAAAAATTGCCATTTTTTCCCGATCAGTCTCAATCAAGGACTCTCCTGCAACCTACATATTAAATTCAACAACAACAAAAAAAAAAAAATAATAATAAAACATGAATAATTTTCTGACAAATAGTGCTGAAAATCTGTCAGAATTCAAAATTGTCGCTTGTCGTCCATCTGAATTTTTTTTTTGGAAACCTACGAATGAAATTTGAGAAAAGTAAAAGTTACTTTTCAAGAAATATCAAGAATCATTTTCGGATGGTATATAACCTCCACTGCCTACACCCAACATTCTCGTATTTTCACTATAGAAATAACCTATGCTCAAATACAAAACACGAAGGAATACATTTTTGACTCGTGCCCTGACCGGGCCTCGAACTCACGATCTACGGCACCCAATCGCATAGCCAGAAATATCCGCAGCTTATACCTTCCTAAAACATTCAACACTAGCAAGCGGGCTGAAGTTAGCAGCGGATTCGTTATTCGTTGTTGGGGATTTGAACAACGGCAAGCAGCGGATTGGGGATTAAGTTTTTTTATGTTTAAGGTAGACCGACCCTTCTGTGACGTCACATACATGAGTCCGGCAATCCGGCGTCCGGCAATCCGGGCCCTTGATTATATTCACGAATAGTTACACCTGGTTTAATTTTCAAGTCAGCTGGGAGATAAATGTTTAGGCCTACAGCACCATGCAGTCAAGAGGTGAAGGGGTCAGGTTTGTTAAACTAAAAGTCTAGATAAGGCTTATGCTTTCAATGAAGTGAGAACATAAATTAAAGATGGTCCATTGAAAACAAGGACACCGCCGATGTATCACATAATGTGCCAATGTGTGACGACCATATAACTACACCAGTATGATATATGTTTTAGTTACAGTCTCGGCGGAGACAATTTATATCAAGTCAGGAAGAAGTTAGCACATCTCCAATTTATGGCAATGTAGAACAAGAGGACACTTCATGGCGCAGGGGCCGACGCATAGTGGAGTTGGGGACTTTGGCCGATGCTCTAAAAGCATGTGCACTTTGCGGCAACCAACAATTACTTCAGTATGTACTCCATCTGTCACATTGTATATTGTTAGGGGAACGTAAGTTCGGCCTTGCGCACTTTACATGTGATATATTGTTATTTAGAATGCGAGGTAGTCAACCATATTCCAACCGCGGGTAGACACAGATCAGAAAAAGGAGGAAACGCATGGCACGTAAACACAAAACTTGCAACATGCATTGATGGTATAAAAGATCTATATAAACTCTCACGAAATTTACGTTGACATTCGACAATTTTTCAAAAACCTAAAACCCGTGAAATTGATGTAGATGTTAAGTGCCTTTTTACTCATATTCTGGATATATTATAAATATTGTATTTAATAAACTGTAGGCCTATTAGTCCAGTCAAAATAGCATTAAAAATGCCAAACCGGGACAAAATTGCAACGGAAAAAATATGATCATTTATGTAAACTACACATACTAAGGCATTACAGATAAAAAGTCTACCGCGATTTGAGCACGGGAAAGGTCGGAATTATCTCCCCTTATTTGGAGCAATTTCAACTCAATAAATCAACGGTTGCGGATACGCCAGCGTTTGAAAAAGCTATGAATGGTAAAAGAACCACTCCAAATAGTCACAAAATGTTATTCTAGTATAAAATGTATAAACATGAAACATTTCGTAAATCATTTTCAAACATTTTGCAAATGAGTTATCTCCCTTTGTTCCTTTTTTAACTTACATTGTCAAAATATTGAGGTCATCTCTTTTTCCTTTTTCACTGTTCATACTTCAGCGTTGGCACGCGTAAATTAAGTTATTGTTCTACTGTCACATATACTGTTTTATAGTTTTGATATTATTATTTTGATATACACAAAATGTATGTATTTTGAAAAATTTAATGTTTATCACTATTGGAATTTCTTATTGACTTCTTGACTTCTATGCTCTACATGTTGTCGGCGCTATCCAACATCTCATAGTCGTCAAATGGTTGACCTGAATTACTGCAAATAATACCTCTGCATTCCCCGCAATTCGTTGAACACTCCAATCTGTGCTTTCGGCATGAGCATTTTTTGTCTCGCATCCACTCTGACAGTTGCACTTAATGACCTTCAAAAGGTAGTCTGGGGCAGGTGGTAGGATCGATCGTAAGGGACACAGAGAGTTGTTGCTGAAGTGCCAGCCCCATTCCACTGATTTTACCTCACTTCCAGTCCACACTTGACACTGAAGGTAAGCACGAAGGATATGGAATCTTACAGCGTCGGAGGTAGGAGGGAGGTCCTGAACCTGTACACAGACTGGAGCTGTAGCCGTTTTTTGTAGGAAATGACAAAACCGAAGCAAATCCAGTGATTCGTGCTGTACGCCCCCATAAAGAAAATATATTATTTCTTCTCCAGCTGCAAACCATGCTTCCTTTTCGACTGTTTTTTCCATAAATATTTCTGTGAGATCAAGAATGCGTTTGCACCCAATGATCTTCTTTAGAGCCACACCTTTCCCAATGCCGTGTAATCTGGAGACTGTGTCACAGCTGTACAGTGCATGGATTACTGGAAGTAGTCTTGAAACAGTTGATCCAAGAATAGAGGCCGTTTTATGCATATTCCAGTTTTTTGCCTTTCGTTTGGCACGATCTGATCTGAAGTGTATGCTTTTGCTGTCATCTTTAAGATGATGGCAGAGGAGAACGAGAAGGTCAGTGTCTTCTCCAATTACAACAACTTCATGCGTAATTGCATATTCCACAGCTGTTGTGACAATCAACACGTCAGCATCACCCTCAGCATGTCTTACTTCTAAGTTTGAATTGTAGAGCTTCGAGCCTAGAAGATTGATAAAATCTTGCTTGTTTTCCATATTTGACAAGAAAAGGCATATCAGCAGTGAACAGGACTCTTTGTGATGGTATTCCTTTTGATCGCCTTAAGTGGGTAATGTCCTTGGTGGAAGGGCCTGAAGAATAGCCATCGAAGACAACAACAGCTTTCAAATACCTTTGTTTGATGAAACTTGTGTATCTGTCACAGATGTCACTGAAGGTGTCTCCTTTCTGCCAAGGAATCCTTTGAAGTAATGAGCCTCCATCAAGAACGTATATTGTCGTGATGACCTCCTCAGTGCCACAGCAGCCTTGCTTCCAAAGGAAATCTGTAAGTTGAGGTTTGTTTGGTGGTCTAAGCAACCCTGCCGAGTCAAACAATGCTGGTGGTACACTACTCAGTTCATACCTGAAGACGTCTGAAATATCTTCTGAATTCAGTCTTGCTACGGTGATCAACCTCTGAAAAAGCAACTGAGGATCCACACTGATTGTACTTCCTTCGATATTAACGCCAGCCTCAGTACCGAGAGTGATAACTTGATGTTTCTTTTTGAAAGTAAGTTCACCGATGCTCGTTCCTGGAATAGACTTAATGATTTCTTCACCTATTGCTTCAACAGCATCGACATTTACATTCGCTTCGGCAATTTGGCCTGTTTCAACATTCCTCAGGGACCCATCTCCAGTGAAAGGACTCCTAGCTCTTAGGAAGTCTGTGATTGAATCTGTATCTTTTCCATCTCTATTCCGCCTGCTTTCAAACATTTCTTTGTGCTTTTCACTGGTCTCGTATCCTGAATCAGTAATTGTCTGCATAGCATTACTGACATCACAACAAGCGGCATTGCAAGGAGCCATTTGTTTCTCTGCGATTCAGTCATGCCACGGCCTCTCGTCAGACCTCCTGATGTCTTTAAGCTCCTCATCAGTACTATATGTTAGTTACTAAAACATTATTCTTATTGTATTTTATTGTATTTCCAGTACTTCTTATATATATTATGTGATTGTATTCGTAATTTTTTGTGTTTTGATAAAGGGGCGGATTGCCTCGAAAATTTAACATGCCTCATTGTTCACACTGTTTGAATTACTTCTTTGCCCCATATATATATATATAATGTTCATTTTACAGTGTATTGGCCATTATAACAAAGAAAAACGTTTTACCTTTTGTAACATCCGTTATCTTCTCACCATCATTTAGGTTATCAGGCGCCCTGGCTGTTGGCACCAACGCCATAAACGACACATATTTAGAGGTGATGATAAATGGCTCACGTAGATCTGTGTTTTGCAGTCCTTTGCATATCCTTTGTGCAATTGTTGAGTTGTAATCCAGTCGTTCGAAGTCTTTTCTGTGCACGACATACTTCACGACTCTGTAGTCTATATATAAACAAGAGACCATGATGGTCTTAATGGATATCCATATTCATCAAGGTTGAAAACTCTCTAATATTTAGACTGTGATTAAAAATTGAGAATCTTGCTTGACGAAAGCTTTTTATGGTTATCTGGTTTGGGGTACGATATAACTACTTCGATTCAGGAAAACGTGCTAGTGATCTTTTCCCCAACAAAGTGGGTTACTGCTGAGCCTAAAACCAGAACTTTTGGTAGGACTTCAGGCATAATTAGCGCATTTGATAAGTTAAAATTTTTAATCATGATACCCTATGATACTATAGAGTGTCTTTGATATTTCTGAAAGTCAAGGTGACAACCCAAATATCCCTAAACGACCACTATCAGGATGTTCTTTTGGGATTTACAATATGAACGAATCCTTGTCAGGGGAAGTAACTCTTTGGTGAACCAAAAGGACGTAAACTTTAATTGGAAATTTGGGAATGGTTTTTTTCCAATAAAGCAGGGAACATTCAATAAAATATACATCTGATTTTGATACTTATTATCATTTTGTGAAGTTTTGTTTTCTTTCACGACATATACCGTATGTCGGCGCAATCTTAATATTACGGTGCTATAAAATGTTGTTTGTGAATCTTAATTGAAAGACGTCGTGTTACAGCAAAGTGTTTTTAAAATGTGATAATGCACGAAAGAAGAAGTAATGAGTTACATGACCAGAAATAGAAAGACAATAAAATTGTCTTGACATCTTGGCAAGAAATTAAACCTGTCTTGTGCTATTAAATCAAGTTGACTTCGTTGAGTGACTATAGCTAAGCAGTGATTATGTATATGTAGTAGACTGTCATATCATTTCCATGCTTGTTGGATTAAATGTCATAACAGAAATAAGTACAAAAAACAAACATTGACTACTGATTTCATTTCAAAAGAGCCTGTTTTTAAAGTCTGTACACACATATATGTTTGCAATGTTTGCATGGTTACTAATCTATACTTAAAAATCTAATCTGATGTCAGATAGAATTTGACTATGCTGTTTAACACTGGCATTGGATATAGTGCTCTTAGCACAGCGAAATCTGCAATATCGTCAATCATCGGGGTAACGATTATATTGCCAACAGTCCACTTATTAAGTGGCTTATTTAATACTGATATAAGTCAGTTAATTATCACACGGTCATTACCAAAGTTTTAACATCACAACTGAGGCAATACACCTAACTAAGTACGAAGTAAAATATTCAAGTTTTGTATTATATTTAATTTTCTGTTTATATCTCCCACACAGCCCCCATCGCTGCATGTACAGTAGCGGCCATCATTTTGAGGAATGGAACACCATGGGAAGTAGTAGATACAATTTCAATTTAATGTGTTATTTCGGATTGAATTCAAGCGCAAAAATATTGTTTATTATTGCAAGACATATACACAGCACCGATAAAAAGTGATAGATTCCTGTAGTAATTACTTAAGTGACCGACTATAACAGACCTGGAAATTATTGAGGCTGTCTCGAGACATGTTGGTCTCAAATTAAAATCCACCCTAAAAGGACAATTTAATAAAACAATGAACATTAACCTGCTTGTATTTATGTCTTGTTTAAAGATTTTGTTATTATTACCGTACACACATCTTTGAACGTTTGATGGAATTTCTGAACATGTACCTGGTTTAAATTAACATACCACGGACCAGGGATGATTTTCATACATTATGTAGTGTTTCTTCAATCTATAATCTTTCCTTATTTGTTTTTCAGTGTTTTCAGCCAGACAGTTTAACAATATAATAAATATGATTACAAAAATCTCAACAGTTGATGAGTTTTGACAGCTTATGTTTTTTTTATGTCAAATCAGTGATCAATACGTTCCTAACATTCAATTTAAGGTAATAGTCATGAACAACTTTTCATAATCATTTTTTAAATTTAATCTATTTTCCAGTGCTTTTCAATTTATTGATTAACCATAATGAATTAAACAAATATCGCAAGAATTAAAAAAAAATATTATGTATAATTCCAAAGAATGAAATCACACCGAAACTTTCATAGATGCCGCGCTGATTGGCTGAGTTCAAAGGTCATGCTAAGATGACCTCCTATGGGGTGTCGTTAGATCTTGTATTGAAGTGTATCGTAGAGGAGCGGAAATTACAAATCTCATTTTAATAAGTTGGGGTCATATCGATATATTATTGAGGATGTTTCGGGAAACATCAAAATAACGTTTCGCTATTTTCTTTCACGGTTATAAGATTACTAGGCAACACATATACACCTGTTAAATTTTAATAACCGTCGTGACATGATCATTGATGTTAGCATGATGTTAAACAATACTAAACCAACCATTTAGATACAGGTAATAACACAGTCATATCAGGGGCCGCGGTGGCCGAGTGGTTAAGGTGTTCCGACACTTTATCACTAGCCCTCCATCTCTGGGTTGCGAGTTCGAAACCTACGTGGGGCAGTTGCCAGGTACTGACTGTAGTCCGGTGGTTTTTCTCCGGGTACTCCGGCTTTCCTCCACCTCCAAAACCTGGCACGTCCTTAAATGACCCTGGCTGTTAATGAGACCAACCAACCAATTGTTTTCCCATAGACCTTAGTGTTAACGTTTTGGATTATTTCATTCAAATTCTTGAATTGAATATTACGATTATGGTTTATAACAAAAGTTTAGCCTCTGATATAACACCTTATCAAAAAAAAAAGTTGGGTCCTTCAGCTCAAATTTTCTCCAGGGTAGCCATTTTGAAAATAGGTGAATTTCGCAGTAAAAATTCTCAAAAATCTTAAATGCTTACCTGTTTACTATTATTACGTGAACTTTTGGGAAAAAAACAATCGGACTTACGAAATTTATATCAACATTTCTTATTGATAGTTACCTATCAGGCTACATATCTATTTTCTCACTTCATAACATACTGGCCAATCAGTGGCTGCCAGACATTTTATCCTTGGCTCAACGTTCTATACACAGGGGCTGGGGCTGTTTCAAAAATATAATTTTTCAATTGGTTGGTTGTTCCCTATAAGGACGTTAAACAAAAACAAACCGAACAGTCATATCAAATAAAAAACAAAAGCAATTGTTAGATTGATTAGTGTAATTAACTAGGATAGCTTGATTGTTAGAAGTTATATTAGTTAGTTTTATAATATAAGATAGGTACGTCTATAGTGAAGACAAGTTTTATGCGTGTGCTTAAAAATAGCACCGCTGGGGGAAGGTTTATATAGCCATACAGTCAGCGATATATGTTTGGGTTACTTCCCTTGGATTAGTGTTGCTACGCCGCTTTGTTATTGTTGTTAAACTTGTGGTACTTGATAGTTTCGTATTTATTTATTTGAAGTAGTGATATTTTCCTATTTAGAATGGGTTTACTCACTTCGCTCATGTTAGCAGCAGATCACTGTACTATATAACGCAACCAAATTGCAACGCCTGAAAGTTGGTCGTAAATATACACATGGTCAGTGATGGCAGTGGTCACTATAATTAGAAGTGACTGTATAGGACTTAGACACGCCCACAATTTAAGGTTAAGGCTCGGTTATAACCGGAACAAGGACGTTAAGCCCCATCAATCAATCAAAAGCATAAAGAGTTCTGCTGGAGTTAAACTAAAACGGACTTGAGTGACGTCCTGTTATTAGTCTAACATGTAGTAGTTACAAACTTTGCAATTATGTCATCATATGTGCGAACTTATAAACTTGTGAGAATGTGCCCGGTCAATCGTGTGAACTATATGGATGGAGTGTGAATGACCGATTTTGATGTACGATGCGGATTACTCTGGATGTACCTTGCTGTATAACGTTGATGATCCTGTTGTTGAATAAAACTGTGAACTTTATATCTGTTGTCAAGTTATGTTTATTTCAGCCACAAACATCCCAAAAAGAACTTACGTTTATACGTTACAAAATTGTAACAATGGTGGCAGCGCTGGTGGGATGTAATTAAACTGTGGTTGTGATAAACTTCACAAAATGGATTTTACTACGCCACGGTGAACTGTGAGACCCTCCGTACGTCGGAATTTATCAGAGGAGTTTTACACCATGGACGAAAACAACTCGCCTCCGGCTTCACCTGCGGCGTCACTACAAACACCGTGTGTTATTAGTCCAAACTCTCCTAGTACACAAGTTGGGCGACACCAGTTCGGGAAGTTCGCAATTAAATTGATGTTAGTGTTATTGTTTCTCGCGTTGTGTGTGTACACTTTGTGCAAACGTTACCCAAACAATATCATCGTGTGGTTTACCACGGAATTTATGGTGATTGGAATGATGGCCATCAGTTTAGCGGCAGCAGTATCTCTCGTGTGGAAATTAATGAGAGATCCGTTAACCATGGATATGCTACAATATTTAAGTCAGAATTTCCTGGATAACGTGAACACAGACGTGGAGACAAATATTAGTAACAATCCATCTGGAGTAAGGGGAACGTCCGTGTTTCAAATTCCCTTAAAGCGTACATTCAGTGGAGATGATAAAGAAATCTGGAGTGAATATATTCATTATTTTGACAATGTGTCATGTCTGAACAACTGGAAACCAGATAGGGCTTTGAAAGTATTTTTAACAATTCTTAGAGGCCAAGCTGAAGTCTTTGCGTACGGATTACCGGAAACAACTCTTGCAAATTTTGATGAACTTAGAAAACGTATGGATGAACGTTTTGGCCATAAAGCGATGAAGGAAAGTTACATCGCTGAGGCAAAACTTCGGAAACGTAAAACTAACGAATCTTTTCGTGATTTTGCACAAGCACTACAGGACCTGTTTAGGAGGGCATATCCGGATAACCGTGAGTACGTTGAAGAAAGCTCCTTAAAAACATTCCTAGATAACTGTAGTCTATCTGAGAACTTTCGAGTTGCTATTAGACGAATGCGGCCTAAGACAATACATGACGCGGTCACTTACGCTATGCAAGAAGAGTGTGTTAAAGTTAGTGAAAAACACCAGAAATCAGGTGGAAACCGCGGAGTGTATAATGAAAAAGCCAAGAATGAGAAAACGAACTCTAAAAAACCAATGTGGAAGTACTGATCATTTGAGAAACAAGTGTCCTGATTTAGACAAAACTAAATCTTCAAAAGACCAGAAATCCAAATCTAACCAGTTAAACGGACAGAAACTGACACAGTAGGCCGTGTGCCAGTCAACGATTCGAGTAGGCCTAACCCAGGGAAAATCCGAAGTCATCTTCCGCGTTATAACAAGTTAAATGTGGGAATAAAAACAGACATTGGACAGAATGAAAGTACAGATTTATCCTCCGCGAATCATCGCAAACAGGAAGAGTCGAACGATTTACTCGAAATTAAAGTTCAAAGTAATTCGAATATGACAGTGAAAGGATTAATTTATGGAAATCCTTTAACTTTGAAAGTAGATACTGGTGCCAGGAGAACCTTCATAACAGAAGATACTTTTTGGAGTATTTCATCAGCAGAACGGCCTGAGCTCGATTCCAGACTGCCGATGGAAACGAAATAACTGTTATTGGAACTGCGATTATGTGTTTAACATTTGGTGATGCTAGTGTACAATTTAGAGTGTTTGTCGGGCAAATTAAAACGAATTTTCTTGGACAGGATTTTGTAACAGAATTCAAGGGCAATGGGATTATGATACGTGGATGTTTACTATAAACAACACCCCTGGATTAAATAACTCGCACGTGAATGGATGTACTTTTGTAAGCAGCCGTGTTTTCAGTTCCGAAACTGTGAATATTCCGCCTATGCACGAAGTTGTGATTAAAGCTAGACTGACTAGAAAAAACATCGTCTGTAGAGGGAGTGTTAGTGAGAGTAGATACTACATGTACTGCCCTTAGCCGACAGACGATGACGAAGACAGATATTGATGTCAATTGCTTTATTCCTCAATATTCGAACAACGTAAAAAAAAACTTCAACAGAATAAACAAAACTGTTCCACAATGTACATAAATTGTGAACAATAAATTGGAGTTATAACTGTTTCAGTATTAACTTAACACTATGATAATGTAGATTGAAAACAAATTCACATCAATATCTTACAACTGGTCAAAAACAATTAACAACATGCTTTTCACTTATAACTACAAAAAACAATAATGCATAATAATTAACTGACATTATGGCATTATAAACTTACGCCATGATGGCTCCAGGATTTAGAGTCCCAACAACTGTGTTAACCATGCATTATAGCTCAAAGTGACAAACTGCAAATAACATAATCTTAATTAACTACATTTGTTCTACAATAATATTACATGTTGATCTATGCAAACCAAACTTAAGTATAAATTGTCAGACACTTATAAAATAATTAAACTTGTTATTTAACAACACAGCAGATCTGTATTTAAACTACTTTACTAGCTGGTGTCCATACAGACAATCAAACTATTCATAGCAATAAGCTTCATTATAATATAACCCAACACTACATAAGAACAATACATTAATCATAGTTGTCTCCCCTTCCATGTTTGTGTCAATACAGGCCCCAGTGGCCTTTGCCAATTTTGCAATTGACAGCCTATACTTAAACATGTATTGCATATGTAATAGCTACCTAAACCCTATATATATAAGGTATCATACATGCACCATTCCACTTATCTACGAGGAATGCAAAACTTAAACATAATTGTAAATAAACAGTGAAATATAGCTGCAGGGCTGCCTGCATGGAGATGCTGGGAACTACTAGAATTACGCCACTGTCTATATGGGTATAACTATAACATACAAAATACTGTGAGTAAATTCACTTTAAATCATATACAAGTTATGCATCAAGTAATATAATACTGACTGGCATAACTATGGGAAAAATACACTCTTTAAAACTTACAATAATGGTATTTGCGTTTCCTTGATGAAAAATCGACGCTCCCGCAATGTTAGCATGCTTTGTACAAAGGGAGGTAACTACGCGCGTCAACATAACAGTGGAACTTCAAGGTGGACATTCGAATAACGAATCCACTGCCAGCAGCGGATTGGGGATTCAGTTACATACATGTTGAATTGATATTTTTCCTTTTAATATAAAATTGGAGATTCGAATAACAGCAGATTAGTTTAACAATATTATTTGATTTGTAGCATTAATATAATAACCAAGAGTATTTTACTGATATGATTTTAAATCCCATATACATGTTTGCATTCCAATCAAACCTTCAGCTATATCGAAATGATACTCTGGTCTTTATATATTTGTACCATAGAATGCTGGCGAAGAAACATAGAACTTCGTCTACCTAAATAGACGATAAACTTCCCACAAGAAAGAAACTCTTGGCAGCAGATTCGAAACATAATTCCATTATTGTTGATTGAATAACCCGCAAATGACAATTTTCGTAATTTGTAATAAAATACGTCAATTAAACATCAAGAACTGAATCCACAATACGCTATTGGCAGCAAATTTGTTATTCGAATAACACAATCAAAATGTAAAAATCGAATATCCAATCATAGTTAATCAGAAATATACCAATAAAACATAAGTAATTGAATCCCCAATCCACTGCTGGCAGCGGTTTGTTATTCAAATCCCCAATCACATATTATAAGAAAAATCCTTATATGTAACTGAATCCCCAATCCTGATTTGTTATTTGAATCCAGACGTCAAAATGTAAAGAAAAAGAAATATCGCTTAAACATAGAAAAAAAACCTGAATCCCCAATCCGCTGCTGGCTGATGTGTTATTCGAATCCAGAAATCAAATATTATAAGAAAAATACTTTTATGCATCTACACACATACAAGAAACAACTCAACAACTGTATTTGAATGAATAAGGCCACCCTCACAGAGGGTAACAAAATATTTATTAATTATGAAAAAGTGATAATAGAAGATTATGAGATGAAATTACTCATATATACCAAATACATATATAAATTATCACTTTGATCAAACATAAGATAATAAGCCAATGCGGGGTTAACCAAATAAAAACCGCATAACTCATATACCAAATAACTTAAAATATCACTTTGATAAAATATCAAATAATAAGACAAAAGGAAGGCAGTGGGTAGGAGTTCAAAATTGAAGTCTTTTTTTCTTGCTAAAAGTTGGACACTCAAAAGTTGACGCAGTGAATTTCAAAGATGGCTGCCTAATGATGAGGATGGCCGCGGGGTCATGGGACCCCATTAAAACAATTGACCAATCAAGGATCCTTTGGTCCAACGCCAAGGGACATAACTCACATAATATAAATTGACAATACATTAATTATATCATGGGCATAACCCTCACAAAAACTCAAGGAATGAAATTGTAAAATATGAAATAATTATTGTAGTGTTTCCTATGCATAAATTTAGCTAAATACTTAGCTGCCTTTTATGCATCTACTCACTTACAAGAAACAACTCAACAACTGTATTTGAATGAATAAGGTCACCCTCACAGAAGGTGACAAAATATTTATTAATTATGAAAAAGTGATAATAGAAGATTATGAGATGAATTACTCATATATACCAAATACATATATAAAATATCACTTTGATCAAACATAAAATAATAAGCTAATGTGGGGTTAACCAAATAAAAACCGCCAAAAAGACACTGAAAATGTCTCCACCAGACATTGAGACTCTTTAAAAGGTACTAGGGAAATAAATGTTCTGACTTAACAGTTTTTAACCAAAACAAAAATACGATAAGAAACAACAAATTGTATTTTCAAACGTGTTCGCGACCAATAGTTAACACTTCCGGGTTTTATCTTTATACTCACTGACTACTTTGGTAGGACACTGTAATACTTAGGGCTGGATACTTATAATACTTTGGTAGGACACTGTAATACTTAGGGAGGGATACTTATAATACTTTGGTAGGACACTGTAATACTTAGGGAGGGATACTTATAATACTTTGGTAGGACACTGTAATACTTAGGGCGGGATACTTATAATACTTTGGTAGGGCACTGTGATACTTAGGGTGGGAAACTTATAATACTTTAGTAGGACACAGTGATACTTAGGGCGGGATACTTATAATACTTTGGTAGGACACTGTGATACTTAGGGCGGGATACTTATTATAATTTGGTAGGACCAACTTAGGGCGGGATACTTATAATACTTTGGTAGGACCCTGGAATACTTAGGGCTGGATACTTATAATACTTTGGTAGGACATTGTAAATTTTGGGGCGGGATACTTATAATACGTTAGTAGGACATTGTGATACTTAGGGCAAGATACTTATAATACTTTGGTAGGACACTGTGATACTTAGGGCAAGATACTTATAATACTTTGGTAGGACACTGTGATACTTAGGGCGGGATACTTATAATACTTTGGTAGGACACAGTGATACTTAGGGCAAGATACTTATAATACTTTGGTAGGACACTGTGATACTTAGGGCGGGATACTTATAATACTTTGGTAGGACAATGTAATACTTAGGGCGGGATACTTATAATACTTTGGTAGGACCTACTTAGGGCGGGATACTTATAATACTTTGGTAGGACCCTGGAATACTTAGGGCGGGATACTTATAATACTTTGGTAGGACCCTGGAATACTTAGGGCGGGATACTTATAATACTTTGGTAGGACCCTGGAATACTTAGGGCAAGATACTTATAATACTTTGGTAGGACACTGTAATACTTAGGGCGGGATACTTATAATACTTTGGTAGGATACTGTGATACTTAGGGCGGGATACATTTAATACTTTGGTAGGACCCTGGAATACTTAGGGCGGGATACTTATAATACTTTGGTAGGACACTGTAATACTTAGGGCGGGATACTTATAATACTTTGGCAGGACACTGGGATACTTAGGGCGGGATACTTATAATACTTTGGTAGGACCCTGGAATACTTAGGGCGGGATACTTATAATACTTTGGTAGGACACTGTGATACTTAGGGCAAGATACTTATAATACTTTGGTAGGATACTGTGATACTTAGGGCGGGATACATTTAATACTTTGGTAGGACACTGTGATACTTAGGGAGGGATACTTATAATACTTTGGTAGGAGACTGTAATACTTAGGGCGGGATACTTATAATACTTTGGTAGGACCCTGGAATACTTAGGGCTGGATACTTATAATACTTTGGTAGGACATTGTAAAACTTGGGGCGGGATACTTATAATACTTTGGTAGAATACTGTGATACTTAGGGCGGGATACATTTAATACTTTGGTAGGACACTGTGATATTTAGGGCGGGATACTTATAATACTTTGGTAGGACATTGTAAAACTTGGGGCGGGATACTTATAATACTTTCGTAGGGCACTGTGACACTAAGGGCGGGATACTTATAATACTTTGGTAGGACACTGGGATACTTAGGGCGGGATACTTATAATACTTTGGTAGGACACTGTGATACTTAGGGCGGGATACTTATAATACTTTGGTAGGACATTGTAAAACTTAGGGAGGGATACTTATAATACTTTGGTAGGGCACTGTGACACTAAGGGCGGGATACTTATAATTCTTTGGTAGGACAGTGTGAAAATTAGGACGGGTTACTGCTAATACTTTAGTAGGACATTGAAATACTTAGGCGCATAGCGTTTGATAAATATGTCCTTGATATATAGATTAGGAACACCGACGACGAAGGAAAACGATTTTGACCCGTTTTGTTCCACTGATCAAAAAAGTGTATGGTTGTTGCCACTAAACCCAGTTGACAACCAAATTAATTTTTATTTGATCTACAATTGTATATCAGACTGAACTTTTTTTCTCATCTTTCTGTTTATCTATTTGATACATTTCCTATTTTTCTAGTAGACGGACAACTAACACGGACTTGGAAGCGAACTACTGGTGAACTGGGGTCGTCTCAAGTATTTTTCCATGTATAGAAGCAGTTTCTATATCTATCGAGGAGTTCTTACGTTATTCTCTTTAACTTTAAACTAATAAAAGTTTATTTTGTACTGGGGGATACATGGAGCAAGTACCTTTAGATGTATTAACAGACATGTGACACTGGCTACTTGACGAGGAGCGCACTATATCCACGTGCATTGTATTCCATTTCATCAAATACACCGGTGTACGTGTATATGTTCGCTGATATGCACCATGTTATTAATGCCATAACTGTTACATAATGACATGGATTATACACCATCAAAATGATAATTACCAGATCACAGCTATTTCATGTGTACAAATAAATCATAAGATCAGTTTACAGGTCATCGGTAGAAATAAGAGCTGCTTTTTAAAATGGTTTTCAGTTACAACCTGCATATTTGTGTGGCTTTTGTTAGGAGTTCCGGGTATCGGAATATCCTGGTGTAATGAATCAGTTAAACAATACGAAAAATCACAATTTTTTTTAACATGTTTGCGACAGGTCTTTCAAATGTCCATCTGGGTTAAATTTGTACAATTTGTTGATGTTTTCCACCTTCGTTCTTGCGCTAGCTTTCAGAATTCTCCGAAAGAATGTTCCGCTTTGTTATCACTGCATATCTTTAGAGTTTTCCAAGTAATTTTGTGTATATACCTGGCAATGATCACAAGGACATGTTCTATATTGTGTGGTGTGGGCGGGGTCTGTCTGATAAACACTCAAGATACAATTTAAATCATTCCCACATGACAAGTATAACAAACGTTACAGTAAAATGTCTGGCCTACATTGTGTAAAGTTTCACATTTCGAACTTTTTTTAACTTTTCGCTTTTTTCCTATTCTCATCAGATGCATATTATGTGCATAACAAATGAAACAATAAAAATATATATGATAAACTGCCAGCATAAGATGTATGGGAAAACAAACAAAGGGGCACAACTCTTCGAAAAGGTTTATGAAAACCAAACCCTGAATTTAAGGATATGTTTCTAGATCAAAGTCAAATAACTAAGGCGATGAGACCAGAGGGATCTGACAACTTTAACTTCATTTTCTGACAGGTCACAGAACATTGATGAGACTTATTTAGTTGCCAAAAATCAGACTAAAAATACTGTAGTAAAATTCTATGTCAACTTTCATGTTAATAGATTTGTACACTACTGTAAATATTTTAACATTTAAGCAAACACGTATTTTTACAATCCTTTAATCATAGGTACATGTATATGAAAATGAAGCATCTAAATGTCTGCTCAGTCTGAGACATCCCAGCTTTGCTAGCCAAACGTTCATGTTCTAATTACATATTCATTTATTCAACCTTTGCCTTGTTCTCTAAATTTTCAAATCATCGGTCCTGGCACAAAGACTTGGCAAGAAAAACCATCACATATTCAGAAGCGCGTGACTCGAGAAGTGACCCCAATGTTTGTTTAGAGGTTAACCCCGCAATCCGTAAAAAAAAACCTTCTCTTTCCTCTGACAGGGTAGCATGTTTGTTAAGATGAAACCTCCTACTTTAGGTGTGCGATAGTGTTTCCTCTAGTTTCTACGTTGTGACAGTTCCCCGAAGGATACTGTGGCAGATTCTATTTTTTTCGACATAGCCGTATAAACAGAGGTTACACAACGAGTGGTTGTTGGATATGGAATTTATTTCACACGAGTAAGTTATTTTTTTAAAGTTACAAAAGACACGAGCTTTAGCGAGTGTTTTTTGCAACTTTTAAAAAATAACTTACGAGTGTGAAATAAATTCCATATCCAACAATTTCGAGTCGTGTGACCTGTTTCTACCACAATAATATCGGCTTAAATTAAAGGGAAACGTGGCCAAGTATAATTTTGCGTATGCAATTGAAGTGTAACGGTGACGTCCGGGACCCGGTGATGTGACGTCATTAGATTATTGATGACGTCAATAACAATTGCAGCTTGGGTCAAAGTTCACCGTGTTAGCCAATCAAAACGCGTACAGAGTCTATACCACGTGTGGTATAAACAGATTGTTAATCAACAGCTGTAATGATTAACTGATGGTCTGAGAGTTGAATAACACAGGGTATTGTGGTAGAGTATTCTTTTGGCCACGGATATGACGCGACAGGTGGCGTTACTGGTCAAGATGAAGTATGTGATTGGTCAATGTAGCGATAAATGCAAAATGCAGATATGCAGTTAAAAACGAAATAATGTATTAAGATTGAAAACAAGCTGAATAAGTGGTTGTATCTTATCAACTGACACATTGATAAAATTATATTCCTCATTCAAATGCAGTCTTATTATCACCAAAAATGATTCAAACTGATATAATTTTGTTATTCGTGCTGAAACGTATTAGTTCGTTAATTTATTTCACCAGCAGTTTTACATCATAACAACCACCATTAAAACTATGCCGTTTATCTTTTTAAAGATATTTCTTGTTATATATATATATAATATATATTATGCACTCAGAGTACAAAGATTCTGTTTAGCTCTAGAAACTAAACATGAAATACCCCTTTTCTAAATACGCCAAATCGACTATTACACGTGGATAAGGAATCTGAGGCAAACATGATAAATCATATCAAGAAACAAACGCATAGAGCAGGGACATACAGAGATGTCCCTGCATAGAGGCTGATAGTTGACTAATCCCAGATATGGAATGAAAGAAGAAGTTACAGAAGAATGCCCACTCTCTCACTCGCTCAGATTCGTCAAACACCCATAAAGATAGGAAAAGCGAGAGTAGAGAGTAAATGTGGTTACTTCATATAAATGAAGGCAGTCTACTGACAGCTTAACATAAAAAAAGATATCATCTATACATTCACACTGAATCGTCAGTTCAAAGATTCGCAGTCAGGTTAAAAAGACGTGCTACAAATAGATATTAGATTCCTATTACGAGTATATCAAGTTTCCCACTATATCACTTCCCAATTCCTGACATACCTGATAACCACGTGAAAAGACAACATACCAAGTGGGATGTCGCCTGTTTACTGTAGTTTAATATTCAGGATAGTCAAATTCCAGAGTAAACGAGTCAAATTTCAGAAATTTGCTGGAAAAATACAGAAAATACACACACACACACTGAGCTAACACGTGGATAAGAAATGACATAGGCAAAACTGTTGAGAGAAGGAAGTAGATCATGTATATATTTATGAACCCGGCGGTAGGTGTATTTACCGAAACGAAGAAAAAGGGTGCTTTAATCGGTCAGTTTAGGTAAATACGACAACCATGCACCCAGCCCTGACCTACAGGGATAATGTTTTTGTTATGTTATTGTTCAGTTTCAAGATAAACAAAATAACAATAAACAAACATTTAACGAAAAACTTTCCACTAATACCAACTTGTTAAGAAAGGCCAGCTTAAACTACATGGATGACATTTTCACAGACGACGGAGTGGTTCCCCTTCCTTTTATTGCACTATTTGAATATTTTCCATCATAATTTCAAGTGAATGACAAGAGGCCCAATGGGCCTGTATCGCTTACCTGGCTCTACAGCAACTTTGAAGTTGATTGAGGTCATTTCTACAGATACTATACTGATTACCTCTTTATTCAAATATCATAGTAAGCTAGGTTTATTCATATTAATAAATGTTCTAGTCCTTCATTCCAGCATTCTATTGGCCTAATATCAGGTCTCGGAGGCTCTTGGCTATCGCAAAATTATTGTTAACAAATCTAAGGCGATTTCACCCCTGTGACCTTGAATGTAGGTCAAGGTCATTTATTTGAACAAAATTGGTAGCCCTTCATCCCAGGATGCAACAGTCCCAATATCAAGTTCCTGCGCCTCTTGGTTATTGAGAAGAAGTCGTTTGAAGATTATAGCCTATTTAGCCCATGTGACCTTGAATGAAGGTCCAGGTCATTTATTTGAACAAACTTTGTAGCCCTTCACTCCAGCATGATACAGTCCCAATATCAAGTCTCTGGGCCTCTTGGTTATTGAGAATAAGTCGTTTGAAAATTATAGCCTATTTGACCCATGTGACCTTGAATGAAGGTCAAGGTCATTTATTTGAATAAACTGTGTAGCCCTTCACACCAGCATGCTACAGGCCCAATATCAAGACCCTGGGCCTCTTGGTTATTGAGAAGAAGTCGTTTGAAAATTACAGCCTATTTGACCCATGTGACCTTGAATGAAGGTCAAGGTCATTTATTTGAACAAACTGTGTAGCCCTTCACCCCAGCATGTTGCAGGTTTAATATCAAGTCCCTGGGCCTCTTGGTTATTGAGAAGAAGTCGTTTGGAAATTATAGCCTATTTAACCCTTGTGACCTTGAATGAAGGTCAAGGTCATTTATTTGAACAAACTTGCTAGCCTTTCACCCCAACATGCTACAGGTCCAATATCAAGTCCCTGTGCCTCTTGGTTATTCAGAAGAAGTTGTTTAAATGAAAAGCGTGAACAATCTTCAAACATCAACCAAAATATGTACCCTGTTAACCGGCACATTCATAACTATAAATATCATCAGAGAAAACTACCAACACTTTAATACTTGTTACATCGTTGAGCAATATGCTCGCCTTATACTGCCCGACACATGTGACATCCATCCCGATGCGCATGTCAAGTCGTACTATACACACGCATACCTACAGGTACAAACGAATTCAATTTTATGCACACTCTATAAAATATTTTTAGTTCTCGTTAACGGGGCAATTTCTTATTGCGTTTGTACTACACATGTCAGTATATTTCGTTTGTTGAATCAGACTTTATCCAAATAGTGTATATTTTGCCATACCAAGCACAGTTATACAATATGATATCTTATCTGTATTACGTATGTTAGTTTCGTCACAACCGTAGTATTTTTAATGAAAATGTGAAAGTATATATGTTTTAAGCTCTTGACACCACCAACAGATTTTACTGGCTATAGTTTGTAGTTTCATTAATCAGCGTAGTGAGTGTTTGAAAATTTATTATTCACCTTTGCTTTTGTCGTCGAATGTTTGATATTAACAAGTTGATTTGTTTCTCTTTTTTTTCACCTGCAAATTTACAAGTTCATAAACGATATGTACATATTAAATATATGCATGTCATGACGATTTTTATTGTCACTGGGTTCAACGAAATGATATTTTTACACTGTTTAAAAATAGTTTATATTAATGAAGACAGTTATAACCTATTTATTTTAAAATGAACCTGTAGGGTTTATAACAAAGCTGCTTTTAAAAAATCGCTCTCAGATCTTAACATTAAATGTGTTGTCGTTCTTAGTGATCTGCATGGCCATGTATTGTTCTTGACAACAATTGAATTGCGTGTTGTGGGCCTTCGGTTTTGCCTTTGGATGCAAAGAGTGGAAGTGAACTTACTTCCAGTGTATCGAGGATGATGTCATTGTGTGATCTATAATATCATGATACTTTTGTCATTATGCGCGTCGGACGGATCCGACGCATGTTCATTCACACTGGACAAGTTTAAAGATGCAAATTTTTATGATGCACTCACGGACATTGCTGTCTGTTTAAAGGCGCATGCTTACAAAACAAAATGAAAATGCATCAAATATCACGTCTGTAAAGCAGGAAATAATTAGATAATAATGGTACATTTAATACGTAACTACTGTATGTCTATGCTATATATTTCACACTTTTATTACTGTAGAATTTGATTAAACCTTTCATAGAGAGGGACCATATTTGACTTTCCCACTTGATAAACACTTTTGTTCTAGCAATGATTGAGACACATTTGATAACAGTTTTATAAACGATAACACAACCAGTCTCTCAATCAGATGTTCTCCATGTCTACTTAAGATTTATTTTACAATTTCCTTTTTTATTTTGTAACCAAAAATAACCTTAATATTTGTTATCAAAAACATTTGTCCAAAACATTTCAAATGAAATTAAAAATGAATTATTTACGTTTCAATTTTTCCTTTTAATGAATTTAGAGAAAAATATGCTTGAAGTTTGATATACTTTTTTCTCGTGTTTTAGGTCACCTGAGACGAAGTCTATAGCTCATATAGAGAAATCACATTTTTGAATATCATTTGTTTAATTTGTATTGGAATTCATTCTAACTTTGTTAACATTATCAGCATTGGATGACAGCTTGATGTATGCATATGTTGGCTCTGATTGACCCCCTGGACTGATGGATGGGGCAAAAAAAGTAACTTAAATCAACTTAAATGTTTCAAAATTCAGGTGACCGTTAAGGCCCATGGGCCACTTGTTAATTTCTGTAATATGATAAAATAGAAGTTTTAACATTTTATCTAAAACATTTTAAAGTTTAAAATTGAATATAACCTGAAGACGATATTCTAGCATAGCTTTTTATAAGCTACATTTTTTGCATTAAAATATAGTGAACATTTAGATCAAAATTGCTGCTGATATCTTGAATAGCTGAATATGGCATCAGTTTTTTTGTTTGTTTGCTTTTTGTTTGTTACACTAAGAATACAAATATTTAAACCTAAATGTATTTAGAAATGTTACAGCCATTTGTCACTCATGTAAATAGACATGATGACCTATGTAGGGGTTTGATGCATTTGTTTTACATGGTGAAATAAAAATGTCACTTTAACTGATGACCTTTTCTTTTTAATTCATTGTCCATTCCAGAAGTAAGCGATATATATATAACGTCTCGATTTCTAACAAGCGATATCTGTCAGCTTTTAATGGTAACCAAATACTGTACAAGTGTTCCTAGCTGATGAAGAAAAATTGATAACTCAATTTGTTAACTGTGTTCATGAAAGTATTGCAATACTTTGGGGTGGAACATTTTGGTAGAGACATTGTAATACTTCGGGTGAGATACTTATAATACTTTAATAGGACACTGTAATTCTTAGGGCGGGATACTTATAATACTTTGGTAGGACACTGTAATATTTAGGGCGGGATACTTATAATACTTTGGTAGGACACTTTGAAAATTAGGACGGGTTACTGCTAATACTTTAGTAGGACATTGAAATACTTAGGGCGCATAGCGTTTGATAAATATGTCCTTGATATATATATTAGGAACATCGACGACGAAGGAAAACGATTTTGACCCGTTTTGTCCGGCCGAACACTAAACATCTACAGCAAAAAATTGCTGACCATCAGCCTGAACTTTTCTCTACATTTCTCTTTGTGTTTATCTATTTTGATACATATCCGATTTTTCTAGTAGACGGACAACGAACACGGACTCTGAAGCGAACTACTGGTGAATTGGGGGTCGTCTCAAGTATTTTTCCCTATATATTTAAAGAAGCAGTTTCTATATCTATCAATTTCTTACGTTATTCTCTTTAACTTTAAACTAATAAAAGTTTATTTTGTACTGGGGGAGACATGGAGCAAGTACCTTTAGATGTATTAACAGACATGTGACACTGGCTACTTGACGAGGAGCGCACTATATCCACGTGCATTGTATTCCATTTCATCAAATACATCGGTGTACGTGTATATGTTCGCTGATATGCACCATGTTATTAATGCCATAACTGTTACATAATGACATGGATTATACACCATCAAAATGATAATTACCAGATCACAGCTATTTCATGTGTACAAACAAATCATAAGATCAGTTTACAGGTCATCGGTAGAAATAAGAGCTGCTTTTAAAAATGCTTTTCAGTTACAACCTGCATATTTGTGTGGCTTTTGTTAGGAGTTCCGGGTATCGGAATATCCTGGTGTAATGAATCAGTTAAACAATACGAAAAATCACAATTTTTTTTAACATGTTTGCGACAGGTCTTTCAAATGTCCATCTGGGTTAAATTTGTACAATTTGTTGATGTTTTCCACCTTCGTTCTTGCGCTAGCTTTCAGAATTCTCCGAAAGAATGTTCCGCTTTGTTATCACTGCATATCTTTAGAGTTTTCCAAGTAATTTTGTGTATATACCTGGCAATGATCACAAGGACATGTTCTATATTGTGTGGTGTGGGCGGGGTCTGTCTGATAAACACTCAAGATACAATTTAAATCATTCCCACATGACAAGTATAACAAACTTTACAGTAAAATGTCTGGCCTACATTGTGTAAAGTTTCACATTTCGGACTTTTTTTTGAACTTTTCGCTTTTTTCCCATTCTCATCAGATGCATATTATGTGCATAACAAATGAAACAATAAAAATATATATGATAAACTGCCAGCATAAGATGTATGGGAAAACAAACAAAGGGGCACAACTCTTCGAAAAGGTTGATGAAAACCAAACCCTGAATTTAAGGATATGTTTCTAGATCAAAGTCAAATAACTAAGGCGATGAGACCAGAGGGATCTGACAACTTTAATTTCATTTTCTGACAGGTCACAGAACATTGATGAGACTTATTTAGTTGCCAAAAATCAGACTAAAAATACTATAGTAAAATTCTATGTCAACTTTCATGTTAAAAGATTTGTACACTACTGTAAATATTTCAACATTGAAGCAAACACGTATTTTTACAATCCTTTCATCATAGGTACATGTATATGAAAATGAAGCATCTAAATGTCTGCTCAGTCTGAGACATCCCAGCTTTGCTAGCCAAACGTTCATGTTGTAATTACTTATTCATTTATTCAACCTTTGCCTTGTTCTCTAAATTTTCAAATCATTGGTCCTGGCACAAAGACTTGGCAAGAAAAACCATCACATATTCAGAAGTGACCCCAATGTTTGTTTAGAGGTTGACCCCGCAATCCGTAAAAAAAACCTTCTCTTTCCTCTGACAGGGTAGCATGTTTGTTAAGATGAAACCTCCTACTTTAGGTGTGCGATAGTGTTTCCTCTAGTTTCTACGTTGTGACAGTTCCCCGAAGGATACTGTGACAGATTCTATTTTTTTCGACATAGCCGTATAAATAGAGGTTACACAACGAGTGGTTGTTGGATATGGAATTTATTTCACACGAGTAAGTTATTTTTTTAAAGTTACAAAAGACACGAGCTTTAGTGAGTGTTTTTTGCAACTTTTAAAAAATAACTTACGACTGTGAAATAAATTCCATATCCAACAATTTCGAGTCATGTGACCTGTTTCTACCACAATAATATCGGCTTAAATTAAAGGGAAACGTGGCCTAGTATAATTTTGCGTATGCAATTGAAGTGTAACGGTGACGTCCGGGACCCGGTGATGTGACGTCATTAGATTATTGATGACGTCAATAACAATTGCAGCTTGGGTCAAAGTTCACCGTGTTAGCCAATCAAAACGCGTACAGAGTCTATACCACGTGTGGTATAAACAGATTGTTAATCAACAGCTGTAATGATTAACTGATGGTCTGAGAGTTGAATAACACAGGGTATTGTGGTAGAGTATTCTTTTGGCCCCGGATATGACGCGACAGGTGGCGTTACTGGTCAAGATGAAGTATGTGATTGGTCAATGTAGCGATAAATGCAAAATGCAGATATGCAGTTAAAAACGAAATAATGTATTAAGATTGAAAACAAGCTGAATAAGTGGTTGTATCTTATCAACTGACACATTGATAAAATTATATTCCTCATTCAAATGCAGTCTTATTATCACCAAAAATGATTCAAACTGATATAATTTTGTTATTCGTGCTGAAACGTATTAGTTCGTTAATTTATTTCACCAGCAGTTTTACATCATAACAACCACCATTAAAACTATGCCGTTTATCTTTTTTAAAGATATTTCTTGTTATATATATATATAATATATATTATGCACTCAGAGTACAAAGATTCTGTTTAGCTGTAGAAACTAAACATGAAATACCCCTTTTCTAAATACGCCAAATCGACTATTACACGTGGATAAGGAATCTGAGGCAAACATGATAAATCATATCAAGAAACAAACGCATAGAGCAGGGACATACAGAGATGTCCCTGCATAGAGGCTGATAGTTGACTAATCCCAGATATGGGAATGAAAGAAGAAGTTACAGAAGAATGCCCACTCTCTCACTCGCTCAGATTCGTCAAACACCCATAGAGAAAGGAAAAGCGAGAGTAGAGAGTAAATGTGGTTACTTCATATAAATGAAGGCAGTCTACTGACAGCTTAACATAAAAAAGATATCATCTATACATTCACACTGAATCGTCAGGAGTTCAAAGATTCGCAGTCAGGTTAAAAAGACGTGCTAAAAATAGATATTAGATTCTTATTACGAGTATATCAAGTTTCCCACTATATCACTTCCCAATTCCTGACATACCTGATAACCACGTGAAAAGACAACATACCAAGTGGGATGTCGCCTGTTTACTGTAGTTTAATATTCAGGATAGTCAAATTCCAGATTAAACGAGTCAAATTTCAGAATTTTCCTGGAAAAATACAGAAAATACACACACACACTGAACTAACACGTGGATAAGTAATGACATCGGCAAAACTGTTGAGAGAAGGAAGTATATCATGTAAATATTTTTGAACCCGGCGGTAGGTGTATTTACCGAAACGAAGAAAAAAAGGTGCTATAATCGGTCAGTTTAGGTAAATACGACAACCGTGCACCCAGCCCTGACATACAGGGACAATGTTTTTGTTATGTTATAGTTCAGTTTCAAGATAAACAAAATAATAATAAACAAACATTTAACCAAAAACTTTCCACTAATACCAACTTGTTGAGAAAGGCCAGCTTAAACTACATGGATGACATTTTCACAGACGACGGAGTGGTTCCCCATCTTTTAATTGCACTATTTGAATATTTTCCACCATAATTTCAAGTGAATGACAAGAGGCCCAATGGGCCTGTATCGCTTACCTGGCTCTACAGCAACTTTGAAGTTGATTGAGGTCATTTCTACAGATACTATGCTGATTACGTCTTTATTCAAATATCATAGTAAGCTAGGTTTATTCATATTAATATATGTTCTAGTCCTTCATTCCAGCATTCTATTGGCCTAATATCAGGTCTCGGAGGCTCTTGGCTATCGCAAAATTATTGTTAACAAATTTAAGGCGATTTCACCCCTGTGACCTTGAATGTAGGTCGAGGTCATTTGTTTGAACAAAATTGGTAGCCCTTCACCCCAGCATGCTAAAAGCCTAATATCAAGTCCCTGGGCCTCTTGGTTATTGAGAAGAAGTCTTTTGAAGATTATAGCCTATTTGACCCATGTGACCTTGAATGAAGGTCAAGGTCATTTATTTGAACAAAATTTGTAGCCCTTCATCCCAGCATGCTACAGTCTCAATATCAAGTTCCTGTGCCTCTTGGTTATTGAGAAGAAGTCGTTTGAAGAGTATAGCCTATTTAGCCCATGTGACCTTGAATGAAGGTCAAGGTCATTTATTTGAACAAACGTTGTAGCCTTTCACACCAGCACGCTACAGGCCCAATATCAAGACCCTGGGCCTCTTGGTTATTGAGTAGAAGTCGTTTGAAAATTACAGCCTATTTGACCCATGTGACCTTGAATGAAGGTCAAGGTCATTTATTTGAACAAACTGTGTAGCCCTTCACCCAAGCATGCTGCAGGTCCAATATCAAGTCCCTGGGCCTCTTGGTTATTGAAAAGAAGTCGTTTGAAAAGTATAGCCTATTTGACCCATGTGACCTTGAATGAAGGTCAAGGTCATTTATTTGAACAAACTTGCTAGCCTTTCACCCCAACATGCTACAGGTCCAATATCAAGTCCCTGTGCCTCTTGGTTATTCAGAAGAAGTTGTTTAAATGAAAAGCGTGAACAATCTCCAAACATCAATCAAAATATGTACCCTGTTAACCGGCACATTCCTAACTATAAATATCATCAGAGAAAACTACCAACACTTTAATACTTGTTACATCGTTGAGCAATATGCTCGCCTTATACTGCCCGACACATGTGACATCCATCCCGATGCGCATGTCAAGTCGTACTATACACACGCATACCTACAGGTACAAACGAATGAAATTGTATGCGCACTCTATAAAATCGTTTTAGTTCTCGCTAACGGGGCAATTTCTAATTGCGTTTGTACTACACATGTCAGTATATTTCGTTTGTTGAATCAGACTTTATCCAAATAGTGTATATTTTGCCATACCAAGCACAGTTATACAATATGATATCTTATCAAACTATTACGTATGTTAGTTTCGTCACAATCGTAGTATTTTTAATGAAAATGTGAAAGTATATATGTTTTAAGCTCTTGACACCACCAACAGATTTTACTGGCTATAGTTTGTAGTTTCATTAATCAGCGTAGCGGAAACTGAGTGTTTGAAAATTTATTATTCACCTTTGCTTTTGTCGTCGAATGTTTGATATTAACAAGTTGATTTGTTTCTCTTTTTTTTTCACCTGCAAATTTACAAGTTCATAAACGATATGTACATATTAAATATATGCATGTCATGACGATTTTTATTGTCACTGGGTTCAACGAAATGATATTTGTACACTGTTTAAAAATAGTTTATATTAATGAAGACAGTTAGAACCTATTTATTTTAAAATGAACCTGTTGGGTTTATAACAAAGCTGCTTTTAAAAAATCGCTTTCAGATCTTAACATTAAATGTGTTGTCGTTCTTAGTGATCTTCATGGCCATGTATTGTTCTTGACAACAATTGAATTACGTGTTGTGTGCCTTCGGTTTTGCCTTTGGATGCAAAGAGTGGAAGTGAACTTACCTCCAGTGTATTGATGATGATGTCATTGTGTGATCTATAATATCATGATACTTTTGCCATTATGCGCGTCGGACGGATCCGACGCATGTTCATTCACACTGGACAAGTTTAATGTTGATGATGCACACAAGGACCTTGCTGGCTGTTTAAAGGCGCATGCTTACAAAACAAAATGAAAATGTAGCAAATATAACGTCTGTAAAGCTGGAAATAATTAGATAATAATGGTACATTTAATACGTAACTACTGTATGTCTATGCTATATATTTCACACTTTTATTACTGTAGAATTTGATTAAAACTTTCAAAGAGAGGGACCATATTTGACTTTCCCACTTGCTAAACACTTTTGTTCTAGCAATGATTAAGACACATTTGATAACAGTTTTATAAACGATAACACACCGAAAATGCAACCAGTCTCTCAATAAAATGTTTTCCATGTCTAATTAAGATTTATTTTACAATTTCCTTTTTTATTTTGTAACCTATAACCTAAATATTTTTTATCAAAAATATTTGTTCAAAACATTTCAAATGAAATTAAAAATGAATAATTTACCTTTCAATTTTTCCTTTTAATGAATTTAGAGAAAAATAAGCTTGAAGTTTGATATACTTTTTTCTCGTGTTTTAGGTCACCTGAGACGAAGCTCATAAAGAGAAATCACATTTTTGAATATCATTTGTATTGGAATTCATTCTAACTTTGTTAACATTATCAGCATTGGATGACAGCTTGATGGTATGCATATGTTGGCTCTGATTGACCCCCTGGACTGATGAGTGGGGCCAAAAAGGGTAACTTAATTGAACTTTAATGCTTCAAAATTCAGGTGACCGTTAAGGCCCATGGGCCACTTGTAAATTTCTGTAATATGATAAAATAGAGGTTTTAACGTTTTATCTAAAACATTTTAAAGTTTAAAATTGGTTATAAACTGAAGATGATATTCTAGCATAGCTTTTTATAAGCTACATTTTTTGCTTAAAATAGAGTGAACGTTTAGATCAAAATTGCTGCTGATATCTTAAATAGCTGAATATGGCATCAGTTTTTTGTTTTCTTGTTTGTTTGTTTTTTGTTTGTTACACTAAGCCTACAAATATTTAAACCTAAATGTATTTAGCAATCTTACAGCCATTTGTCACTCATGTAAATAGACATGATGACCTATGTAGGGGTTTGATGTATTTGTTTTACATGGTGAAATAAAAATGTCACTTTAACTGATGAACTTTTCTTTTTAATTCATTGTCCATTCCAGAAGTAAGCGATATATATATAACGTCTCGATTTCTAACAAGCGATATCTGTCAGCTTTTAATGGTAACCAAATACTGTACAAGTGTTCCTAGCTGATGAAGAAAAATTGATAACTCAATTTGTTAACTGTGTTTATGAAAGTATTGCAATACTTTGGGGTGGAACATTTTGGTAGAGACATTGTAATACTTCGGGTGAGATACTTATAATACTTTAATAGGACACTGTAATTCTTAGGGCGGGATACTTATTACTTTGGTAGGACACTGTAATATTTAGGGCGGGATACTTATAATACTTTGGTAGGACACTTTGAAAATTAGGACGGGTTACTGCTAATACTTTGGTAGGACATTGAAATACTTAGGGCGCATAACGTTTGATAATTATGTCCTTGATATATAGATTAGGAACACCGACGACGAAGGAAAACGATTTTGACCCGTTTTGTCCGGCCGAACACTAACAATCTACAGCAAAAAATTGCTGACCATCAGCCTGAACTTTTCTCTACATTTCTCTTTCTGTTTATCTGTTTTGATACATATCCGATTTTTCTAGTAGACGGACAACGAACACGGACTCTGAAGCGAACTACTGGTGAATTGGGGGTCGTCTCAAGTATTTTTTCCCTATATATTTAAAGAAGCAGTTTCTATATCTATCGATTTCTTACGTTATTCTCTTTAACTTTAAACTAATAAAAGTTTATTTTGTACTGGGGGATACATGGAGCAAGTACCTTTAGATGTATTAACAGACATGTGACACTGGCTACTTGACGAGGAGCGCACTATATCCACGTGCATTGTATTCCATTTCATCAAATACACCGGTGTACGTGTATATGTTCGCTGATATGCACCATGTTATTAATGCCATAACTGTTACAAAATGACATGAATTATACACCTTCAAAATGATAATTACCAGATCACAGCTATTTCATGTGTACAAACAAATCATAAGATCAGTTTACAGGTCATCGGTAGAAATAAGAGCTGCTTTTAAAAATGCTTTTCAGTTACAACCTGCATATTTATGTGGCTTTTGTTAGGAGTTCCGGGTATTGGGATATCCTGGTGTAATATATCAGTTAAACAACACGAACAATAACAAATCTTTTTAACATGATTGCGACAGGTCTTTTAAATGTACACACGGGTTTAATCTGTACAATTTGTTGATGTTATCCACCTTCTTTCTTGTGCTAGCATACATAATTCTCCGAAAGAATGTTCCGCTTCGAAATCATTGCATATATTTAGAGTTTTCCAAGTAATTTTGTGAATATACGTGGAAATGATCATCAGGACATGTTTTATATAACTGCGATTCCCATAAAATTTATATTCGACATTGGATGTGCATAGACTGACGAAGATGTCTCCTCATATCGACACCTGGCTGAAAAAGTGGAAAATCACAATTCAGTTGCTGAGAAAACTTGCCAATGAACTGGATAACATGCAAGGAAAAGTCAATATTTCAAAACTGGCTGGAACAGGAGCAGCTGTTGTAGGTGGTATGGGTATACTTAATTGTTTTCTGGAAGTCACTCTCACAGGCGGCTTGTCCATGTTCGGCCTAATAGCATATGGTTGCGTCGGATTGGTAGGTAGCGCATTGAACCTTGGAACTCTAATTGTAAAGTCCTTTAATGAAAAAGATTTAATCGAAAAAGTTCAAACAGCTCTCGACGATGACCGAAAAGAGAGTGAAACACTAAACAAGACACTTACTGAACTTTCCTTGGAGGAAGTGAGTGATCACAATCTTGATATTTCTGATACCGGTAAAAGAGCTGTAAAGCTTGCAACCGATGCAAAGAGACTACGTTCGGAATCACAACTTGCAGTAAGAGGACTTTTAAGAATGGTTGCCGTTGTTACTGTTGCCTTACTGCCGTTGGATATTTATGATTTGATACAAACAGTAATGAAAGTCCACAAAGGATCCATAAACGAGTCGGCTAAAATGGTACGAGAAATTGCTCGTGAACTTAAACAAGAAATGGAGAATATTAAAAGCAAGCTTTGATAAAAGTATGTTGGTGTGTTCATATAACCTCGCGTTTCTGTTACTGTTTCCTACTTCCAAACATAAAATGTCGGATGTTATTGTGTCAGGAATGCAGGAGTATATCGTTATATTATTTAGAAGCCGTGAGAAGTATATACAAAAATGTATAATTATTTTCCTGTTTCATGATCATTCAGGGAATCCTAGACATTCGTCACTCGTGGGTTTCGTGAGATGACAAAGCCGGTGTCCTATACAATTCTGATCCCCATGAAATACCGGTTCATTCCCACTCAGCCAACATGTTGTGTTTACCTGAGTTTACGTGTGGAAAATGTAGGTATAGTCTGTTTCAGTATACGTAACCATGGGACTCAAATGTGACTAACAAGTGAAGAAAATGTTTAAGAATACCTTTAAAAATAAAATATACATTCATATGTACGTTTAATAACAAAATACATATAGTGATAATTTATTACTTATATCAATCATTATATTACACAACACTTTAGAAATGAAATAATGGAAAATCTTTTATAATTAAAATCGCACCATATACAGGTAACAGTGATATTTAGTGTACTTTCAATATTTTATTTTCTTGTTTTTTTCCCTTGTAATTAGATATGATTGCTATATTATAATAAACAACTAATTATTACTAATTGAATTATTGTTTCAACAAAAATAAAGGTACATTTTGTTACAATCACATGATCTTTAATGATATGTAGTCAAAACTGTTGATAAGAGTATGTGTATATTACCAATAAAAAAATCAGTTATTATTCCCTCATAATTAGAACATTTTACCAATTCAATAAGTTATTTTTCTCTGAACGCTTAATGTACTTAACGTTCCTGAAAATAGATTATAGATTACAATTGCAAATGCTCAGTTTAGGGTTGATTTCTTGGAGAATGGTGGGGGGTATCATTTGGTCCAAGAGGGATTCAAATACATTGATAGTGTCCGTACGTTGATGCAGCTTCACATCTTATCCACTTGGAGTAATAAATCCAGGATAATGACAATTATATACCCGTGTATCGTAAAATTGTATTTCCTGAACATTAACATTAAATTTCATAAAGGGACCTAAGTGATTATGATCTACTTTGAGAAATTGAAGTTGTATATTCTAAACATTATATAATTCAACATTCAATTTCATAAAGTGACTTGAATTTCGATTACGATTGTATAGACTACTGTTTGTAGTAATAAGATTGAACTATTTATTACGTGAATAATTTCGTATGTGAAGACTGCATATATATGACAACCGACTATATTTCATATTCATTGATTACACAGTGACTTTGGTGATATTGTGAATTTTATCTGTGATTTAGTGAATTTTATCTGTGATTTAGTGAATTTTGTCTGTGATTTATAGGATTATACTGATTTTTGTTTTATTACTCAATCAGTTTCATGATAATACATGATTTGTTTTACTTGAACTATTAAAAAGTCATTTAAAGTGTTTTGTTTTTAATTGTTTTCTATTTAGTACATTATATATCCCTGTTATATATCACAATCAAACAGGTAACATTGACTTAAACTTATTTTAATGTTTCCTTACAATATATGTAAAGGTTAAAATTGAACAAATGTATTTTCTGTTTTATTTATAAAACATTATAATTATAATAAAGTGTGAAATTTATAACAATAAAAGATATAGAGGAATGAATTATTTTCACTAATTTATGAAAATTTTAGTTATCATATTTTAACATGTTTTTAATTGTATAAAAGTATTTGTGATATATAAATATATAGTATACATTATCTACAAACTGTTAACAGCATGTAGCACAGGTAATACAGGTAACACAGGTAACCTGAGAATCAATTACTTCTCCAAAACAGGCTATAACTTACCTGTAATTAGTGCATATTGGTCTCTATTGTTCCTACCGCTAATGTTAAAATAGGATATGTTGGCTGAGTGGGAAGACACCGAAATACCGACCCGGGGCAGTATTTTATGCATAAAATATTGATCCCCCCCAATAACATTTTGACGCCCCCCCCCCCCCCCCCCCCCCCTCCAGTGACACAGACAGGTAACTAGCACATATGTACAGATGTTTTATTTTACTGAAGAGAAATAATTTGACCTTATGAAGCTTGTATTTTCAAATACTGTTGAAGTGAAATGAATTAAGATTATACACTAAAATTTTATATCGTGTTTTGAATAACTGCATTCAAACAAAACATGAGTTTTATGAGGGTAGATGAGTGCTTTATGATATGTTTAATTATATACACAATGCAAACTTCCCCTTCATATTTTCATATTTTTAAACAAATTTAGGAAGGAGGTGTGCAAGTGAAATAAGTTTTTACTGATGGCAAGATTATAGAATTCCATCAATCATTGATTATTTCATTGATTTAACTGGTGAGGCTGTAAAATTCATTCGATATTGAAGAACTGAACATTACACCATGCTGCCAAGTAGGTGACCATATATAGGTAAATTTGTTTTCTAATTGATTGGCATACATGCATCTATAATTATTGTATAGTTTCCAGAGATTTAATATATACCAATAACATTAATACAATTTTCATTTCCAAAGATATAGCACCCCCCCCCCCCCCCCCCAAAAAAATGGTGATTTAATTCTGTCCTTTACAATTTAATTAAGTGAAACAAGTTATATACCAATATAACTGAATCCGTGTTTTTTTAATATATATTATCACTGATGATATTTATAGTGTTATCAAGATTTAACAAGTATTTTCACCTGCTTTCAGAGCAATTAAAATTGTGAAGAGCGAAAGTGCGAAATGAAAGGTTTTATTTTTGACATCACTGTATAACATAGTAACAATGACAATGTAAATCACATCATCATCATTTATGGGTGCATACAAAAGTATATAAAAAAAAAAAAAAAAAAAATGAGTAATTTTAAATAACATGATATGTATTTTATGGATATATTCTTAGTAAGCCAAACAGAGGGTGGTTATATACATTGTGAGAGTTGATAGGTGTGTTATAAAGTGAATATGTATTTTATCGGGGTAGGCAAGTATTTTATGGGAGTACATATTACATAATTGGTGATTATATGTATATTATAGGGGGTAGGTCATTATTTTATGGCAGTATATATTACTTAAACAGTGATGATATGTAAAGTATTGGGGGTGGGTCAGTATTTTATGGGGGTAGGTCAGTATTTTATAGGGGTAGGTCAGTGTTATATGGGGGTAGGTCAGTAATTTATGGGGGTATGTCAGTATTATATAGGGGTATGTCAGTGTTATATGGGGGTAGGTCAGTATTTAATGGGGGTAGGTCAGTAATTTGTGGGTTTATGTCAGTATTATATAGGGGTAGGTCAGTATTATATAGGGGTATGTCAGTGTTATATGGGGGTAGGTCAGTATTATATGGGGTAGGTCAGTATGTTATGGGGGTAGGTCAGTATTATATAGGGGTAGGTCAGTATTATATAGGGGTATGTCAGTGTTATACGGGGGTATGTCAGTATTTGATGGGGGTAGGTCAGTATTATATAGGGGTATGTCAGTGTTATATGGGGGTAGGTCAGTATTATATAGGGGTATGTCAGTATATTATGTTGGCATGTCAGTATTTGATGGGGGTAGGTCAGTATTATATAGGGGTATGTCAGTATATTATGGTGGCATGTCAGTATTTGATGGGGGTAGGTCAGTATTATATAGGGGTATGTTAGTATATTATGGTGGGATGTCAGTATTTGATGGGGGTACGTCAGTATTATATAGGGGTATGTCAGTATATTATGGTGGGATGTCAGTATTTGATGGGGGTAGGTCGGTATTATATAGGGGTATGTCAGTATATTATGGTGGGATGTCAGTATTTTATGGGGGTAGGTCAGTATTATATAGGGGTATGTCAGTATATTATGGTGGCATGTCAGTATGTGATGGGGGTAGGTCAGTATTATATAGGGGTATGTCAGTATATTATGGTGGCATGTCAGTATTTGATGGGGGTAGGTCAGTATTATATAGGGGTATGTCAGTATATTATGGTGGCATGTCAGTATTTGATGGGGGTAGGTCAGTATTATATAGGGGTATGTCAGTATATTATGGTGGCATGTCAGTATTTGATGGGGGTATGTCAGTATTATATAGGGGTATGTCAGTATATTATGGTGGGATGTCAGTATTTTATGGGGGTAGGTCAGTATTTGATGGAGGTAGGTCAGTATTATATGGGGGATGCTAGATGCCCCCCCCCCCCCCAAAAAAAAAAAATTGTGCAAAAACAAATTTATTTCATAACTGTTGAACGTTTATACTATATATTTTATACTGTGATTTCTGAAGATTTTGATAAAATAGAGAAAACGCATGTGGGTTAATGTTGCATTTATAATTAAAAAGAACAAAAAACGTCATGTTTTAATATAAATTCAATATTTAATGATTTCCCGGTAAGTTCTGTTTGTTTTCTTGATCGGATTTTCATGTTAGGTGTCCAACGTCTTTAAAGGGTTGTTTTCGTCGTTCCTCGTGTTCTCGCGTGGTCACGTGACCGGCACGAAGGACTACATTAACACTTGGTCGGTAAATATGGCCAGAGCACCCGACCAACGTATTTTGTCGTACAAACAAATATGATACACTTATTCATCGTGCTAAGAAACCGAGAAAAAGTGCTGTACATTATTCTATTTATTCAAGTATGGTTACATAACGGCGTTCTAAACTGGTGTTAATTGAAGAAGTGCCGATTAATTGACTACTTTTTAAGTAATTTTGACGATGTTTGTCATTTTCGTAAGAATGTACAGCACTTTTCGTTGTTCTCATACAATTACCTTCACGCTCTTACCTGTTTCATAAGTATTGATGTAGGGTAGTCGGGTGCTCTAGGCCGATTCATAGAGCAAGTGTTAATGTTCATTCTCCAATATTGGAACTCTTCAGTGTTTTAAGTATCGAAATCGGCATATAGAAACGAACAAACGTTAATAAACGAATGCAATGGGTCGTAATTAATTCAATTAATTATTTACAGATGATTTCCAAAGACATAAGGTATAGTTAGAAGTTTTCGGCTGTACACATGCAAGTTTGTAAATTCGTCACTATGATAAAACCACCGTCCTCGTCGTTGCCATGACAGTCGATCGAAGCTGCGATCACGAATGCACTGACACAGTGAAAGTTGAAGTATTTTTTGCAACATGCCGTTTAAACTTAAAATTACATTCACAACTCATATTGATTGGGGTTGTTTAATCATACCTGATCAATTGAATTATCAGAAAACTAACAAAAACACTAAAAAACACAGAATGAAGCCTTCGTGTCAGGCAGTGCAGACACAACGCGGGATCTGTAAACACTGTGACGTCATTGGAATGTACAAGTTGCAACAATGTACAACAATGTATATTTTACATGAATACACTAATGAGCAACAAAACGGGACGCAACATTAACCCACATGCGAATATATATCCCTCCCTATGTACACAGATATGAAAAAAAGTGAGAGAAACACTTTTTCATAAAAAAAAATCCAAGATGGCTACTTCACAAGTCCCCGTGGTTGAAGACATTGGCTGACAAATAGACAGAACAACAAACCAAACTAGATCAAGATCAAAACACAGGATTTCCAACTAGAAAATGATTGCAGACATGTTCTCGTTCTGACGAACGCTTTTGTAGGTTTTACCTACGATTTCTCTGTTTTCTCTTCGCTTCCCTTCTTTAACCGATCAATTGACTTTCAACCCTCTCTGTGACCTTGAACTTCGAAGGTCAAGGCCAAATATGTGCATACCTTTTGTAACCAGTCATTAATGCTTAATATGTGCCAATTATCAAGTATGTTGGTGTCAGAGTATTGGAGGAAAAACATTTCAAGTGTAATTGTAGGATAATATTTAATTTTGGCAGTTAAATGTTCTCCTATGTATTTTTTCTGAGATAAAGTTGACGTTTTGACCTCGAAACGTTGCAAACATCTTCAAACAAACGTTTTCTTAAATATACAATAAAAATTAACCGTTTGAAAGAGAATTTGACATTTTCGATTTTTGATCATTTGACCTCTGTGACCTTGAATGAAGGTCAAGGTCATTGAAAAGCAATCAAGTTTGTAGGCATCCGTACATGCTATCACTGTGCCAAATATAATATCTGTGTATGTAAAGATTTTGGAGCAGAGGGTAATGAAGTGCATTTTGGGGAAAGTTTGAATTTTGACGGGAAAACAAACATTTTTCAAAGTTCCATTTCTACGTCATTTTTTATCGCACGACCATAAAACTTGCACCGTTCGTCTTCATTATTCATGCACTTTGCAATGCAGTCAAAAAATTAACTCATTTTGAATTTTTGACCTTGATTTGACCTAGCGCTTAGACCTTGACCTTGACATATTTTCTGATAGCATATCGCGGAGAAAAGTGAGCCCCGCCAATGAACTACAAGATGCATTGATTGTTTAAGGATAAAAAACGAACGAACAAAGAACCTGATTCAAAAGAATTTTTGTTTAATTTATTTTTTTTGATTATTTGACCTTGAATGAAGTTCAAGGTCTGTGAAAAATAACTTTTGTAGCCACTCTTACGTTCTATGGTTGTGCCAAATATCAAGTCTGTATGTGTTTAAATGAAGGAGCTGGAAAAAATTTAGGCATTTTTGCTCGATCTTTTTAATTTTGGCGGGGAAAACTTTGAAATCAAAGTGCCAAATTTCCGTCATTTTTTATCCGATGATCACAAAATTTCCAAATTCCGTCTCAGTGCATCATACTCTTTTATTTAAGGTGAAGAAAATTCTCAGATTGAGAAATTTTTTTTCGACATTTTCTTTATCCCATAGCGAGGTCATGACCTTGACATATTCTCTGATAAGATGGTATGGAGAAAAGTTAGCTCTGTCCCTGATCTATCTGGCACACTGAACCTGAACGCAATAGAACGATGGCGTGGTTGGCAGGCACAAAGAAAGTGAGACAAGTCAGGGTCCCAACCCTGACAGAGCCACAACGCTTTGGAGACGGTACAATAAAACAAGGAAAGTGAGACAAGAATAGCTAGCCTCGAGTCAATGATTCCGTAAACGTATAGACAAAGACAAGAAGATACGGATAAATGTACAAGGCCACACGATCAGAAAATTCAAAAGAGGACAACTTGAGATAGAACAGTATTCATGTATCAGGGTGTCCTCAGTGTAAATCTTTATATCGATACTGTTTATTTAGTCGTTAGATATCATAAAACTGTCATGAAAATATCCGCTCTGATATTTAATATAAAATTTTGTATATAATAAGCTATATAATAGGGTTTCAGACAAGGTTGTTACTCATTTCCCCTTTTCTTTTAATTCACAACCACATTCAGGCGGCGATATGAGAACGTTCCACCACATGGAATTAGCTGATGTTTGGTACACATATGAAACAAGTAAAGCTCTATCCGATTTTGTGATGGAAATTTGCATCCAAAACTATATAACGGTAGAAAATTGCAATTTTATGGCATTTTTCTTCATAATTGTGTCTCTGCAAGTGCATTTTCATCCGAGAAAATGTTTGTTTTATGTTTTATGAATAAACACGATGTTTTGGAAATATTTATCAAAAGAAATTTATACTATGTTGCGAATTACAATTTCGAGGTAACCTTTTATTTACGACCTTATGTCTTTGATGCTCAAAATGACAACTTTATAAAAATACATTTTCACTGACATTATGAAATCTGGGTGTCGGAAAGGTGTAAAATTATTCTTCGGAAAAGAAAAAAACTGTAGTTGAGCTAGATAAGAAATTATACGGGGGCAAGCTCCTATGGAGAATTAACATTACTGGAAACAGGCCCTTTGATAACGATTTTGTAAATGACAACACGCCGCAATTTCAACCAGTCAGTCTCTCCTTAATATGTTTATTTAACTTTAAATCTTTCTTTATGAATTAAGAGAAAATGACATTTCAGATTTATATGTTTTTTTCTCATGTTTTTCATTTTTGTAATCTAATCTGAAAAAAAGAGGTTTTAAAGGTTTTAGCTAAAACATTAAAACATTTTAAAGGGATTGGAATATATACAAAAACAAATGAAGACAATATTCCACCATAACATTTTATAAACTACACATTTGAATTAAAATTGCTATTTATATTCTAGCATAACTGAAACTGGCATCAGTATTTTTGTTTTTGTTTTTTACTCAAATTACTTAAACCTACATGTATTTAACAATTTTACAGTCATTTGTCACTCGAGTGTAAATAGACATAATGACCTATGTAGGGGTTTGATGGATATGTTTTACATAACTGAATGAAAAATGTCACTTCAACTTGTTGCCATTTGACGGAACGTAGATCTTGCACGAGCATGATTGCAGAAATATAATACTAAAAGTACATTTCTAGCAAGACACGTATTTTAATTAAAATCCAAACGATCAGCGACATAGTAAAATTGTGCAAATACAGTTTTGAAATCCTCTCCTGAAGAAAATATACGACAGTCGTGTGAACAAAGCGGAATGGGTACTTCTGTTTAACTTTGTACAAATAGCATTTAAAAACAAATATATTTATGTCTGCAAATATCCTTCTGATGAAGATTAAAGAACAAACTTGTAAAAAGGGCAAGTATCAGTTGACCATGTCTTGATTTGCCGGGAAAATATCTACGAATCTTCTATTTAACTCTCTCTCAGCCAAAGTTAGTTTAATTAAATCATATACGCACTTAAGGGGTTTCTCTCTCCAGACAGCCAAATTATTTCCATTTAACTACAGAAGTACTTCATTAATTAAGTTCAGTCCTTATTCAACCAAAGTTCCTTTCATCAAATCACAGACGTATTTCAGAAGTTTCACTCCTCATGAACTCAGCCACAGCTATTGACATTAAATCACAGACGTATTTCAGGAATTTCACTCCTTATGAACTCAGCCAAACTTATCTATATTAAATCACAGGCGTATATATTTTCAGAAGTTTCACTCCTCGCTCAACCAGTCACTTGCATTAAATCACTGAGGCACTTCATTCCGAACTCAACCAAAGTTATCTCCTTAAATCACAGTACTTCAGAAGTTTCACTACTCAATCAAGCGTTAGTTTCTTCTATTGAATCACAGAGGTACTTCAAAAGTTTTACTCCCAAGACAGCCAAAGATACTTTCATTAAATCACAATAGTACTTAACAAGTTCCACCCCTCACTCAACCAAACTTTTTTTCCATTTAATCACAAAGTACTTCAAAAGTTTCACTCCTCACTCAACCAAACTTTCTTCCATTCAATCACAATAGTACTTCAAAAGTTTCACTCCCCACTTTCCTATCCTTAGGTGTGACCACAGCACATCGTCTTTCTGAATACCGATCGCTCCCACAGTTCCTTTGTTCGTGAGTAGTGTTCTAATGTGCTTCCCTGTTCCACTTATCAGTTCGATTGTATTCCTTGTCCTCTCATTAACTAAGATATTTCCTTTGCTGTCATATACAACTGTGGCTGGGTCAAACTTGTCTGGTGTCACCGATCCGTCGGCCGACTGGATCCCCTCGCCCCGGTAGTGGAACAAAGGCTGGAGTTTTGAGTCGTACACAATGACATGAGGCATGCGATCTTCTGAATCACTACTGTCTCCAGCGGCGTCTTTGATACCCACTACAGCTATATTACCTGTGACAGAACACTGTGCGATTGACACGACTATCCCCGGCACTGGCCCTTGCTCCATGGCCGAGTATAACACTCTGCCATCTATCGTGTACATTTCGACCTTGTACCCCTGCGAACATCCTATACCAACTACTATATGACCTTGCGTTGTCACACATAGGCTCGTGGGGAGACCTTCGGATGTATTGAACATTGGAACGTGTTCATTTGAAACAGAAATTGCGAAAATAGCTTCACTCTCTACCCCACAGAACCACAAGAGACCTGAGGTTGGGTGTAGACTAATATCATCAATTCTGCTGGTGCCCGTTATCTTCTGTATGGTCTGGCGTTTACTACTGTCGATGAGGGCCAACGTGCTGGGGAATCGATCACAGAACCATGCACGCCCATCAGATGTAGGGCAGATTGACTTGATTGACTGCGGATAGGAAAACTTGGATACGACCTCTGGACATTCTAAAAATGTGGACTGGACTGCTGCAGTGGAGGCTTGATCAGTCTCTGTTGACTTTTTGGGTCGGACTGCTTGATTTTGGTCGGACTGACTGCCAGTTGTTAATCCTGCAAAGGAAAGGTTGTTTGGAACCTCCATGTTCCCCATTGCCTGCTTCAGAAGATTTTGTCTGTCTTGGCCCGGAGTAAACTCTCTCATATTTATGATAGTCGCTTGTGGAATGTCTAGTTCCATTTCCTGAATTTCGGATACCGAGTCATACATCAGCACAGCAGTTCCCGTCTGGAGAGTCTGTTTACACTCTGAAGAGAGTTTTCTCAAAGTATCCAGCCTCTCCTCCAGGTTTGTGATGCGCGTCTGAAAGAGGTCAGCGGAAGCCAGCTCCATCTTTTCACATATTGCTGTGTATTCTTCTGTGATTTTGTCAAGTTGTAACTTACACTTTTCGTTTTCTTCTTTAATTTTTTCCCGGAGTTTTCCATATTTCGGTTTACATTGTGAAAGTTCAGTTCGTGTTGATGAAATTTCTTGATTGAGTTTTGGAATTTTTACGTTGTCCGTACCATTAACAAAGTCCTGCAGGATGTTTTGATGCTGTGTCTTAATTCGGGATAACTCCAGAAAACTGTCAATATGTGATTTGTGCGAGGTTATTGAACATGTTGTGCAAATCAGCATTTTGCAATCCTGGCATAGAAAAACTACGTCGTTATCTTTATGGGTGGGGCATGTGGAAGTACCCTTAATTCTGATGGGATATTGTGCACAGAAAAATGACTTGTATTTTGCTGCCATGGTGGTGAGTGGATAATGTTGATGTTTCTGCTGGTTAACTGGTGGCAGAGGATAAGTAGGTCTTTTGAGTAACAGGTGAAAAATGTACAGATCTCGTATTATTTAACTGGTGGAGGTTGTCAAGATCTTGCCTGGAAGAGGATGTGAAGATTTATATCTCTAACTTGTGAAGGTTGTCAATACCTTCTCTGAAGTAAATACATGGTAAAGATGTGTGAATTTGAAGTGAAACTGATGGAGGTTGTTCAGATCTTCCCTGGAAGAGGATGTGAAGATTTATATCTCTAACTTGTGAAGGTTGTCAATATCTTCTCTTGAGTAAAAACATGGTAGATATGTGTGAATTTGAAGTGTAACTGATGAAGGTTGTCCAGATCTTCCCTAGTAGAGGATGTGAAGATTTTATATTTTTAACTTGTGAAGGCTGTCAATATCTTCTCTGAAGTAAATACATGGTAGATATGTGTGAATTTGAAGTGTAACTGATGGAGGTTGCCCAGATCTTCCCTGGTAGAGGCTTTGTGAATCTTATCTTTTTTAATCGTCGGAGGTTGTCAATACCTTCTCCTGCAGATGGTGTATGGATAATATGTAACTATAAGTGGCTGTCAAGATCTTCCCTTGAGTAACATGTGAATGACGCGTGGATCTTTTCTGGTGCAATTTTTGAAGGTTGTAAAAACCTTCTCTTATGTAACTGGTAGAAAATGTGTGAATCTTTTCTTGTGTAACTACTGGATGTTAACAAGATATTCCCTGGAAAAGGATGGGTGGGTCCTTTCTGGTGCAACTGTAAAAAAAAGAGTTCCTTATAAGCCTAAACCTAAGACTTGGTGCCTGTATAAAGATTAAAATAGAAGTTAGTTCGTAAATCCTTAAAACCAAATACATGCATGGACACAGAATTAGATATTTGTAATATATGGATGATAGGGAAGCACGGTTGCTATTTTTAGCACGAACAGGTCCGCAATGCATTGGGAATTTCTCAGCTGAGTTATTTTTAGCACGAACAAGTCTACTCACTAACTGGTCCTTGTGAGGTAAATAGGAAATTGGCCAATGAAAACCCAGCAAATACACGGGCCATATTACAATATACAGTTATATTATCGCCTTATGTTGAGGTGTACACGAGAGTAAACGGACCTGGTCAAGAGTTACTCCTAACGAGGTTCGCATAGTCGTGTACACCTCAACAAAAGGTAATCATTGTATAATGTCAACTTGTCTTGTAAACAACTATCTTTTATGTTCAAAAGGATATGTAATTAATCTGTTCTGCTAACATGTTAATTCTGACATCAAAGTAGTTTTTATTCTCCCAAATTAGATCGATAAATTTCCCTCGGATCCTAGACGTGTGTAGAAAGATATCTTTAAGCATATCGCCCTTATATAAACAAGGAAGTAATCGATTTTTCTGGCTTTCGTTTCTGTTATCTGCCCTATGTAAAGTAGATTTAACTAGACATATCAAAATTATTTCATGTTTCAATATATTTATACATTACTGTGTTTTCGATTGACATTTACATGTTCCTGAATATCATAAAGCTGTTATTTCAAGTATACGATTCACGCGAGGTCGTATTCATATGAACACATAACAAGTCTACATACGCAATTAAACTTATAACATATACTATATACAAGTACATTTTAATGTATCGTTAACTCAATATCGATATTTGTACTTACAGGGCGATCCGAATGAGATGTCTACCTTTGAATTGATTCAGATCCTGGCCTGGGTGTACCAGTAAAAATGGCGACGGTTCAGAAACTGGGAAAACCCAATGCTTGAAATAGAATATTAATAGTACGGCTTTTCCTATCTAACAGGGTAGACGAGTTAGGCAATACATGATTGTTCGTCGTCAGTCAAGCAGAAATCAGACCAAAACATGTGTCATACACTGTCAGAGTGCAATATATCTATGTTTTTCATCTATAAACAATTTACAGAATGTGTCTGGCAAAACAGGTAAATGTTTATGTCAAAACAGAAATACGGACGATTCAATCATACTCTCTCGGAACAGCAGCTTGACGCAGTTTTATTTTTAACACATACTTTTATATACATGTTTAGATACCATCACTTGAACATCTATTGGCAAATTCTACTTTACAAAAATAGTATTTTAGACATATATCTTAAACATTAGCAATGATAATATTTTCTAGATATGTAATATATACATGTATATCCTAAACATTAGCAATGAAAGTATTTTCTAGATATGTAAAATATATCCTAAACATTAGCAAAAATAGTTTTTTTTTTCTAGATATGTAATATATATCGTAAACATTAGCAATAATAGTTTTTTTCTAGATATGTAATATATATATCGTAAACATTAGCAATAATAGTTTTTTTCTAGATATGTAATATATATATCCTAAACATTAGCAATGATAGTATTTGTAGGCATGTAATATAGATATATTCTATACCTTTAACATTAGCAAAAAAAAAAATTCTAGATATTTAACATCTATCCTAAACATTAACGATGACAGTATTATCCAGATACATAATACATGTATATATACTAAATAGTCTGTGGACACTCTTAATTTACGGGGGCAGTGGTGGCCTAGTGGTTAAGGTGTCCTGACACTTTATCACTAGCCCTCCACCTCTAGGATGCGCGTTCGAAACCCACGTGGAGCAGTTGCCAGGTACTGACCGTATGTCCTTAAATGACCCTGGCTGTTATTAGGACGTTAAAACAAAATAAATCAAACCAAACTCGTAAATTACATTGCTGTGTTGATAGTGTTAAACGCATGGACCGTGGGTTGGGGTTGAGGGGTTCATGCCTAGTACCTGTGGCAGACACCGAAACATCAATGAATGAACTCTCATATTCTTACAAAATAAACAAGGATTCAGCTCTGTGCGGTGTGAAAAACCACTCGACTCAAAATGTCTTTCCAATACTCATACATGTACATTTGTATATCATTTGCGACTTAATGTTTTAGAACATCTCACAAAACAGCATCACGGTAACACTGAAGAAATTATATGTTAAAAAATATACATGCAATGTTATGATTTATTTTTAATTTGGTCTTTTTCCACTTGTATATACCAGAAAATATCGTATAAAATACTGGTTCAAAATTATAAATTCTAATATATGTATTTTGAAAACCGCATATGATGTTTTATTGAATTTACTAAAATCAAATAATGTATTTAACTGGGTTGAATGTGTCAAAGATATGTTGTTCAGTCTTGGTTATGGTGAAGTATGGATATCTTACCTTTGATCAAGCAAAGGATTAATGACATAACACGTAAAGAATTATCTGTTATTTTAAAAAAAATGCCTAAGTGCCATTTATATCGACACTTAGTAAATGATGTTGTATTACAAAGTTATTTAACTAAATATTTACCAAAGAAAAATCGTATTGTATTGACAAAACATGCGGTTATCAGCATATAACTTGTGTATTGAGTCAGGACGTTATTCTAATATAGTCAGGAGTGAACATATCTGTAAATTTTGTGATCCTAATCGTGATCTTGAGGATGAATTCCATTTTTTCCTTGTATGTCCAGTTTATCAATATCTAAGGCAGAAATTTATAAAAAAAAATATTATTGGAAAAAGCCATGTGTAAAAGAGCTAAATCTTTTCAGTAAATTTGTGTACGACGCAAATAATTTGAGAAAATCTCTGATGTAATGATGTTGTCCATTATCTAATTAATTGATAAAATTATATGTGCAGTGTCTCGTATGTACGCCAACTGAATTTTGTACTGTTACATCTGTACAATGTAAATGAGCTGTAAAGCTAAATGCAATAAAGAAATTTGAATTTGAATTTGAACTGCCATTGGCCCAACTTTTCATGAGCTTCAAAGAGGAATAAAATTATAAAAAAATGTCAAATCCATCTATATATATTTATGATGATAATATGATCTATATCAAGATTAGCTTCTGGTTAGAATAGAAAAATATGAACTTCTTCAACGTTGATATATGTAGTGGAATTGATCTTCTTCTATAAATACTTACCAGAAGCAAGCGTCAGTGGATTATTTTATCAACGCGACTTTCAATGTTGGTCCAAATCATCCATTACGCTACGTTTCATGTCAAATAACTTTAAGAAATTATGAAGATGTTTTAAAGATTTCAAT
>NW_022979345.1:0-20169 GCF_902652985.1 Pecten maximus
CAGATCAAGAGAACACGATCGAAAGTCTTAAACGTCTAATAGATGTAGTCGAATAAAATTCTAGCATCTTTATGGGTTGACAGAGACTATCATGATCTGGTATCTGACTTGGGCCTTCTTCTTCTTCGAAGTGAAACTACCACTTCTCCCGGAAGCTTCGTACCGTCGGTTGGGTGATTTTCTGTATGCCGAGCCGAGCCCGAGCCTGAGCTCGGTTCCCGGAGCCATAGCTTTGGTTATTTTCGATTTTCTATTCAACGGCTTAATAGATTAAAGTATTTTTTCTACATCTATTCTTGTTGCTGTTTTGCAGCTACCCGTGTCGGCAAAATTTTCCGAAAAATATAGCAAATGTATTTTAACATCAGAAATGGACGATTTTAGGAAAAGTTTTTTGTCAGTCATTGCAGAGACTTGTATATCAGTCACACACATGTAGGGTTATTCCCGTCACACACATGTAAGGGTATATATGTAGTGTAGCGGGACTGGACTGGGTCGATCATCGGTGACCAGGTAGCTCAATTGGTAGAGCATCCGGCTAGTGTTCGGAGGTCCCGGGTTCGAACCCCGGTCTGGCCGCTACATGTTCTCCTCTCCTGTTACAGTAGTTAGATTCCTGTCACACACATGTAGGGGTAGATATATAGTGATATTCCTGTCACACACATGTAGGGGTAGATATATAGTGATATTCCTGTCACACACATGTAAGGGTATATATATAGTGATATTCCTGTCACACACATGTAAGGGTAGATATATAGTGATATTCCTGTCACACACATGTAAGGGTATATATATAGTGAGATTCCTGTCACACACATGTAAGGGTATATATATAGTGAGATTCCTGTCACACACATGTAGGGGTATATATATAGTGAGATTCCCGTCACACACATGTAGGGGTATATATGTAGTGAGATTCCCGTCACACACATGTAGAGGTATATATGTAGTGATATTCCTGTCACACACATGTAGGGGTATATATATGTAGTGATATTCCTGTCACACACATGTAGGGGTATATATATAGTGATATTCCTGTCACACACATGTAGGGGTATATATGTAGTGATATTCCTGTCACACACATGTAGGGGTATATATATAGTGATATTCCCGTCACACACATGTAGGGGTATATATATAGTGATATTCCTGTCACACACATGTAGGGGTATATATGTAGTGATATTCCTGTCACACACATGTAGGGGTATATATATAGTGATATTCCCGTCACACACATGTAGGGGTATATATATAGTGAGATTCCTGTCACACACATGTAGGGGTATATATATAGTGAGATTCCCGTCACACACATGTAGGGGTATATATGTAGTGAGATTCCCGTCACACACATGTAGAGGTATATATGTAGTGATATTCCTGTCACACACATGTAGGGTATATATATGTAGTGAGATTCCTGTCACACACATGTAGGGGTATATATATGTAGTGATATTCCTGTCACACACATGTAGGGGTATATATGTAGATTCCTGTCACACACATGTAGGGGTATATATATAGTGAGATTCCTGTCATACACATGTAGGGGTATATATATAGTGATATTCCTGTCACACACATGTAGGGGTATATATGTAGTGAGATTCCTGTCACACACATGTAGGGGTATGTGTATGTAGTGAGATTCCTGTCACACATGTGTAGGGGTATATATGTAGTGAGATTCCCGTCACACACATGTAGGGGTATATATATAGCGAGATTCCCGTCACACACAGATAGGGGTATATATATATATAGTTAGATTCCTGTCACACACATGTAGGGTATATATGTAGTTAGATTCCCGTCACACACATGTAGGCGTATATATGTTTTGAGATTCCTGTCACACATGTGTAGGGGTATGTGTATGTAGTTAGATTCCTGTCACACACATGTAGGGGTATATATATAGTGAGATTCCCGTCACACATATGTAAGGGTATATCAATGCTTTATGTTTCGTCATCGTTTACCTGGACTTGGAGATAAGAAAGTCCGGCGGCGATAATTGAGGGATTGTAACTGGACTGGGGAAGAGTGAACACTACTTTAGTCTACATGAGGAGACAAACAAGAGTTACCTCCAATATACTTACCTGGGATTTCATTGAAATTTAATTTATCTCGGTATATTACTAAAAAATGTTAAGCAAAAATAATGTGTAAATGTTAAGAATATTATTAGACATTTTTAATCAAATTTATGAAACAAGAAACGTTTGTAGCGACACATAATTATATGTGTAGAAAATATGTACAGCTGGAAAAATCGATGTCCCTCAGCATAAAGTCGTAGGGTTTTGCAGGTAGAAATGTACTTTTAATTTCAAACACAGGTGCGATATATGTACAACAGTACGGTTTTTATAAAATTTTCAAGGACCTTAGATTTATGGAAAATGCGAAATTTATCTTTGACACAAAAATCAATTATTATAAAGGTCCTTGCGTGCAGTAAAATTTGGTATGTTGGTACTATTGTCACAATGCCTAGGCATTATTTGGCACTTTATCAGAGAACGCTGTTTAGATTTCTGTGGAATTCCAGGGCGGAGCCACTTGCGCGCTCCGTAGCTTATGGTTATCCTGCTAGTGGTGGACTCTCTATTGTTAATATTAATGTAAAACTACAAGCTATTCGGCTGAGGCACTGTCAAAAATTTGTTTGTGAACAGTCTGAAGCCAAGTGGAGATTTTTTACTATGTATTGGCTCTCTATTCAGTTTCATGATTTTTATTCTTTTGATAATAATTTCCCTCATAGTGAGTGGTGTCCCCCTTTTTATACTTGTATGTATGAACTGTTCAAAAAGTATAAAAACTGATTTTCCGGATAGTAATTTTGAGTCATCGTCGACTAAAGATATTTATTTACAAATATTGTCTGGCATTGTTAAGGCACCACGTGTTATAAAACTTTTTCCATTAGTTGACTTCAAGTCTGTTTTTCTGAATGTATGCAACAAGTTTTTGGATACCCGCTCTAGGGATGTAGTTTTTAAAATTGTTCATGAAATATTACCTGTTAATTTTCGCATGTACAAATTTGGTGTCGATGCGTCGAAAAATTGTACATTTTGTGATGGTTTTGAAACTATTTCGCACTTATTTTATGAATGCTCCTTTATTCAACCTTTAGTTGCATTAGTTAATACTTGGGTACACCAGATTTCAGATGGAAAGGTCCCTACTGATTCAGAGCTTTGGCGTTTTCATGCCCCTGTGGGTCTCACTCTAAAAGTAAAGTCTCTTGTTCTGTATTTAATGGCAGAATCCCTATCGTCGATTTGGTTTATCCGTTGTTCCAAGAAATTGTACCAAAAGTCACCTACTTCTAATTCTCTTGTCTGCCATTTTCTTAACAACATTTGTATGCGTATGCAATCTGATTTTTCCCGTTTTCCCCAGATGATTTTCTCTGGGTACTGGTGTACTACAAATATATTTTGCTCCATCCAAGAGGGTAAACTGGTATCCGATCTGTTTCTTTTATAATTACATCGATGGTTTTGTGCTTTATTTATTTATTTAAAATGGTTTTTTTAAAGGAGTTATGTATTGATAATAATTACAATGTTGATTCCATATTACTTTCTAATTATTGAATGACGTTTTTATCTGTAAATATTGAATAAAATTTTATGAAACTTAAAAAAAAGTGTATTCAAAGGTCCCCTAAACCCCTATTGGCCTTCCCATGTGCGTCTCCTAATGCAAATATAATTTGCTATAGTGTGTAGTAACACTATATTTTCACTTTAGAGCTGTTGTTTCAGCACTTCTGCTCCAAAATGAAAATGTAGTGTTACTAAAGCAATTTTATACCAATGTCGATGGTCCCTACATTGGTAGGATTGCGCTCTTTGCGTGGTTTATTTGTCCACTTAATACAGAGCAAATAGGAAAAGAAATCTTTAGGCCGACGCTTATGGAGAATTAACATATATGCAAAACCTTCCTGTTAAATTATATTGCTGAGATAAATATCGATTTTCTCGAAAACACACCTGAAGCCCAATTAAAGCCGTTGACTTCGTTTTGGTGACTCCTCACCTGTGACGTCACATGTTTAACAGGTATAAAGAAACGTGAACACGTGCCTAAAATTAATGTGAATTAGACAACAATCATGTTAGTGCTGAATCAACTTATAGTTATATTTGTGAAAAAGTTGATGGAAAGTGCTACCGAAACCAGGACATATAGTGTTCTATTATAACGGGTCGTATATATCATGTATAACATTTGAATAATGTATCTAGCATCTAGAAAAAGAACTTAAAAATGCTTACATGTCCCTGATATATGATGCGAAATAAATGCTAAGAAATGGAATTCTTACAAACCAAAACAGCAATGGATACGTTGCAAATCCACTTGAAGATACTACTTTTTGTGATTTTCGGATAATTGTCCGAAATTGACAATAACTTGTCAATGAAAGGCTAGTAACTCCCAGACATGATTCATAAAGTAAATTTTCAACATCGTGGGGAAATGAATGAGCCAACGTAGGTTATTTTCTTATAGGCACACTTTTGCGATACGATCTTTTATAGCTTGTAGGGAAAACAAAACTCACTGAAATCGTAAACAATGATTATGTGTTTAATCAGAGACTTGTATATCAGATATATACGTCTCTGGTATTGTCTGTCACTCATACCCGAAATATAACAAAGTCTATTTCAACTCCTGGTATTAGATAAAATATTGTCTGTCACTCATACCCGAAATATAACAAAGTCTATTTCAACTCCTGGTATTAGATAAAAGTCTAATTCAACTCCTGGTATTAGATAAAAGTCCATTTCAACTAGCTGGTATTAGATAAAAGTCCATTTCAACTCCTGGTATTAGATAAAAGTCTATTTGCTGAAGGTATTTCGTCTAAAGTGATTAGGAACTTAATTATGGATGACCGAGTACTCCTGTTTTCTATATTGTATATCTTTTAAAATATGAGGCTGTGAATTTTAAGTGTTGAACGAAAAAATGTTAATATACATAGATACATAGATTTATTCTGACAGCATACATAAAATATGTACAGGATTTACATCCTTTGTCAGCTCGTAATAAAGTTATTGAATTAATCAATAGTAATTGTTAAGTTCACAGCTTGATTTTCTCTTTGAAAGAGTACTTTTGTGGGGTTTTATGGCTGATTTTTCCAATGTTCATCAAGTTTATATTCGAATTGTTTAATTGATATGGCATTTACAACATCAAATGGGAGACTATTCCACATATCCACAATTCTCCGCGTGAATGAATATTTTCTGACATCTAATCTTGAGAATCCTTTATGTATTTTAAAGTTATGTCCGTGAGTGATTGGCCCTACATTTACGGAAAACAATTTTGCGACTTCCCCGTCATATTTTCCGGCGATGATTTTATAGACCTCAATCATGTCTCCACGAGACCATTTATATGCTAACGTTGGTAGTGACAGTTTTTGCAGACGTTCAGGGTATGACAGATTAGACAACCCAGGAACTTGTTTTGTTGCTCGACGTTGAACATTCTCTATTGTTTCTATATGTTTCGCCAGATGGGGACACCAGACTTGGACCGCATACTCGATGTGAGGTCTTACTAAAGCCGCGTATAACATTTTAAAGCTGTAGAGGTTCATGTACTCCATTGTCCACCGTAATAATCCCATGATAGAATTGGCTTTGTTATCCTTTTCGCAGATATTGTATGTTTATCGAATGTAAGTTTAGTATCTATGGTGACACCGATATCCTTTTCTGAGTCAACAAATGTTAAGTGTTGAGCACTTTCTTTTAATTTGTAGTTATAGGGGTCCATATTTGTATATGTGACACGCATAAAAAATGCCTTTGGTACCAGTACCATTCATTGCATTCATAGCGATTGGTATTCATTGCTTCGTTATTAAATTAACCAATCTTAAAATAACGTATAAGTCATGATTAAGTGTGAGTATATTGGATATGTTATTTTGGTAAAATGTCATATGATTGTAATATCATGTTCTTAATATTGCCTAGCTATGCCGTATACCGATGGATTAGCTATTGCTTAACATGAAAAAAAAGAAGATTTTAGTTAAATTAGATCTTGATGTTAATTCACTTGGACCACCTATGGTGTGATACGTATGATATTCCATTTATTACGTAACAAAAGAACAGTCGGTGTTATCCATAATTCAATTAAAAGATTTTAGGATTATATTCAATCAAATTAGAACTCGATGTTTGGTTTTATTTAACATAAATGTAGATAGAGTTATCAAAAGAGCATTATAGGAGTAAATTGAAAATAAAAATAAATAAATAAATAAAAAGGATATCACTTCCGAAATATTATAAAGATGGCAAGATTTAATTTTGTCCATCACACATACATTCAATGAATAAAGAAATAAATCAATTGTTATACACATGCATGAATCACACATGTGTTAGATTTAAATTTGAAGAAAAAAGACAATTCCTTGCCTCCTCACTTAATCGTCTATTGAAACATGAGCAAGTCTAGAACTCATTCTCAAGCGTTTAACAGACCCAGATTTGGTCTGTTTACGTTCTAGTTTCACTTTGCTTTGACAACAATGATTCAGTATCCACCATCCGAAGCGTCATCAACCGATTTAGACATGACACACCTGTATCTTACATCCAACTCCACGAGAACATACGTGTAGATTAAGTACGACAAACGAGAAGACAACCAGGTTAAGTTCAAAAGTGAGTACAGGAATCACACATTTTGATTTTCATTATCTGTGTTAGATATATAATCTATATCAGTGATTTTCATTATCTGTGTTAGATACATAATCTTTATCAGTGGTTTTCATCAATCTTCATCAACATTTTTATTTTAAATGAAGTACCTACATTTGACCTGTTTTCTTGAAATTCCATATATATAAAACACTACGCCGATTTGCCCGAGTTTCATGTTTTGGACATCCTGACAGATACATGTAGATGTCAGGTGAAGGACCTATACTACACCCAGCTTAATGTCTCTGGCTATTTTTTGTTCATGCGCCCGTCATAAGTTTCTTGCCATGTAATTCTCTAACAATGTTGGAGCAGTGAAGGAACATGTATTCATCTGTCAGAATATTTTATTTTTCGTCTGCTCGAATACATGTATTTTGACACTGGTGAGTGTGTGCCTACACAAGAGTTTAAAAACAAATTAAAGGTATTGAATGGAAAAGAAATAATTATCTGTGTTAACTAAAAACTCGGAAGATTTAACTTTTTACTCATTTGACGAATTCATGCATAATTTTAATATAAACACCAACTTTCTACACTATCATGGACTATAGTAAATGCACTCAAACATCTTCTTAGAAACCATAATGCTTATTTAGAAAGACCCTCTCTGCCAGCTATACCACAACTTTTGAAAATAGTTTTTCAAGGATAAAAGAGGATGAAAAGATTTGGATAATTGTATTATTACTCCAACATTGCTGCCAACTGGGATCAGAAAGTAGAACCAGTCTAGAAAGTTACAAAAAAGTTATCAAAAGTTACATTGATAAATTCTAAGTTTTCAAAAGGTACAAAATAGTTATAACTTGTTTGTACCTTTTGAAAAAGGTACAGAAAAGGTACTAAAAATTTATAAAAAAAAGTGATATCTATTTATAACTTATTTTAGAGGGCAATCATATTGTATATAAATGAGGCTGGTGTGACCCACAGGGCCCCAGTGGCAGGACCCCAAAAATGGAAATTTGGTGAATTCCCTAATCCTCCTTAACCCTTGAGTGGATTACATCCAAATTTGTTGTGAAACATCATTTGAGGAGGGCAATCATATTTTGTAAAAATGAGGCTAGTGTGACCCATGGGACCTGAGTGGAAGGGCCAAAAACAGGGAACTTAGTTAAATTGTGCTTTAAAATGCTACTCCTCCTAAACCTTTCAGTGGATTACAACCAAATTTGGTGTGAGACATTATACGGGGACGGCAATCATAATTTATATAAATGAGGTTTGTGGGACCGCTGGGGACAGAGGGGCGAGGCTCCAAAAATGGGAACTTGGCTGAAATTTTGCTTTAAGATGCTGCTCCTCCTTTAAGCCAAAATGGATAAAAACCAAATTTGATCTCAATGCAAACATAACTGACTGCGCAATAGACAATTTATGGTAATGATGCTGGATTGAGGGGTGTGTCCCTGCTGTAAGTGTTTGCCCTTATCAATTTGCAGCATGGACTGCAATGCAGCATATGCTGCAATCATGCTGCTTTTATGCTGGCATCATGCTGCTAGTTTCACAGCATGATTGCAGCATGTGCTGCATAGCAGCATGGTACCATGCTTCTGTACAGCATGTACTGCAACCATGCTTTAAAAATTGAGGTAATTGAATATCTGAACTCTATCATGCTGCAATCATGCTTTGTCGACTTAGTTAATTTATCATATGCACTGTATCATGCTGCAACCATGCTGCAATAACTTTGCCAGTTTGGATATCAAATCATATCATGCTGCAATCATGCTGTGTGGACTTGGTAAATTTATCATATGAATTGTATCATGCTGCAACCATGCTGCAATAACTTTGTCATTTTAGACAGGATATGTACCATGCTGCAACCATGCTGCAATAACTTTGCCAGTTTGGACATCGAATTATATCATGCTGCAATCATGCTGTGTGGACATAGTAAATTTATCATATGAAATGAATCATGCTGCAACCATGCTGCAATAACTTTGGCATTTTAGATAGGATCTGTACCATGCTGCAACCATGCTGTATTAACTTTGCCATTTTAGATACAAACTGTACCATGCTGCAATTATGCTGTATTAACTTAGTTAATTTAATGAACTGCACCATTCTTTCATGTATTAACATGAATTATTTAAGTTGAAATGTGTATATGCTTGGCCATTCTGTATTAGCTTAAAAGGGCATTCCTTTGTTCGGACATCACAAAATTTCTGTGGGTGAAATGTACTGTAGGTCCAAGCGAGGATCCAAAATCTAGGACCAAATTTCCCAGGTACCAAGATTAACCTAAACAATTATTAATTAATAAAATAAGATACAGAAAATTAACAAAAGTTGGTATTAGATATTTTAGTATCTTTTTTTTAATTTTAAATAAAATATAGAAAATTTCCAGGTATCAATGGTGATAACAAAATAATTTTTAAAAACATGTTTGTGTTGCAGAATGTCCTTTTTATACTTGATCAGTACCACACATATTTATTTAAAATTCAATATCAATTATTTTAATTAAGTATTTCGTTTATAAGTATGTTCTTTGTTAGTATAACGGTTCACAGCTTTTAAAGGTGATATTTTGTCAGCTTTCACTTGTAGTTCTATCTCAGAAGAAATTAACTTAAACATTGATGAATGTTGCAAGTTAGTACATTCGTGTGACGACTTAAAACTCATCCCTATAAAAATTTCATTCAAATTTTCAGAGTTTAGATCGTTTTTTGAAGAACCAGTATATTGACTTTTGCTTCGATTATACACTTTTTATCGGAGATAGAATCAGTCACTTTATCCAAACACTGACATAAACCAAGACGTTGCCATTTACCATGCACCAGCTTACTACCAGGTAGCCATACACAGATACAGGTATCATCAGTCGCCAAAACAAAATCGGGGTCACTCTACCAACAGTTACACATGTGCTTGGAATATCGCTTTTAATTCAATCAAATAAGATTAAAATCACCTGCTCTTTGTCTTTGTATCGCATACTTTCTGGATATATGCGGTGTTAACATTACATCTGATAATAGCATACGAAATCACGTCGTGTTCGACACAACATTCATCGCTATAAACTCCAATAAACATGTGTCGAACTTATGTTGTCACTCGGACGCTTCCTTGTAAAACGTATATTGAAGTTAAGCGCTGTGATGATCTCGACCTCGACACGAGTTTACTAACAACAGACGATATTCCCGTACTTTAATCTGAATTATTTGAAATCGTGAACATAAAAAGAAAACGTGAATTGGTCGGTTCCTCGTCTGAAAATACATCCATATTAAACAATAGGCGTAAGACAGACGAGGCCAAAACCTCTGGTCAGATTACATGTTTATCGTTCGGTTCACCTATGACCTCGTTTGTTTACCTTGCTCCCGAGATGTGACGAGAGTGCTCCTCGAGCTCGTGCGATCTAAATGTGCACGATGCAAGTATTAAATACTGTAATATTTATCTTAAAAGTATGACACAATAGAAGTTTATGATTTAGAATAAAAAACACGCACAAGTAAAAATGAATCGTTTTAATCTCTGGCAGTAAAATATTTATCCCATGATGCAACACACACGAGTTTAGCGGGAAGTCTGATAGCCATGTTTGAATTCACCGGATGTTTATTTCCAGAAGAAAAGTATAAACAAACACGACGATAGCCTAAAAACGAAGTTTGTTTCCCGTCTTACTGAAGAAGATCGGCTTACTTCAAGTTACCGACGAAAGCATATCAGCTTTCTCGTTGTTTTTGACGACCGATGCATATTTTTACCGACAAACATCGTTACGAGACAGGGTAAGTTTTAATTATATAATCTTCTTCACGTTCTGACATCGTTTCACATTATACGACGATGAATTTGATATAGAATATAGATCTATTCATATCAATAATATATAATTATTTATTTTTCAGGGTTTTGATGATTAATTTATCACAGATTACACGGCTGAAGGAAACGCAGTACCGATCCATGTGTTACAATCGTAAGTTTTCAATTTTATTTATTTATTATTAACGATCTTCGGCCCGACTTAAATTTCATTTTTTCCCCACTCACACAACCCTTGTTATGATTATGACGTACATACGTATTCACAAGCAATGGTGAGGAAAATTTGTGTTTTGGATAATGAAACCTTTCGGGAAAGATCTTTACCTCCACATTCTTTTGAGGATCGATGTTTGCAGATTATTGCATCAAATTGAAACGATTAAATGAAAGAGATGAATTAAGATGTTAAGTAAGTAACATTGTTTTATGTATAGTATATTGCAGTTTCACATTGATATGAACTGATGGCGAATTCGGGAGTAGCTTGATTTAAGTAATAATTAAGTCATCCTGGCAAGTTTTATTTTGTAGCTTTGTGTGGCTGGCTTAAATTTTCTTGATAAAAAGGCTTCCAAAGAAAACATAATGTAAATGATAGCAAAGTGATCATGAAAAGTACATAAGTTAAATACATACATTATCTCCAAAACTTGACAATTATTCTAATTTTGAAATAAAATAATATTCTAAAATTTTTTCTTTCTTCCAACAGAGACTGAGTCTGCATGCAGTACATTCTGGAATGAGGGACACCGCATGCATTGTGGTCCAAATTGATGGCATTGACTTAACACAAAGCAGAAAGGAATGAAGAGAAATTAAGAAGTTTATGTTTCACATTAATTAAGATTATTCGAGATATGTTATCTGTCGAGGTATACAACATTTCCTTTCATAATAAAAGTGTAAACATTAATATATATACAAAAAAAAAATCATGTATATTATCTAAAAATCCTTGTTAGTTATTTTGTTGTACTAGCAAAAAATATAATATAGTCGTCTCAAGCTTGGTTGTATTGAAATCCCCGAGGACAGTGACCGAGATATATCACTACAGTACGTGCTACATCAAACAACACACCATTGTTCAAATTGGCAATCAACATTTCATTTAGTCGGTATTTAGAATTGATTCCAAAATTATGATAATCTTTTCACAGTTTATTAGAAATAATGTTAAATTCGATAGAAGTCTTCGACTGTTGCTTGTTTTTGTTTATTTTAAGTTCACGGACACACATGAAAACAGTTTCCAGTACATCTGGGCTACTTCGAGGAAACTACGTATACTGTCTGAAATCAGTCTTGTGCGTCGGTGACAGAATGAATACATATCCTACTTTAACTCTGCTGGAAAATATTATTTTGTACTATTTTCCTACTATTTTAGAAAAAAAACAGAATTATAAATACATACTGTAGTATGTACTGACATTGAACTTGTATATCTTGTTGACTATTTTTGTTGAAACAAACCACTTCTAGCTAGGATGAATTGATATTAGTTGTATTTGAAAATTGTACTAGAAAAAGATAGCTGTGTTGTGTATGTGATGGAAGTTTTGAGAAAAAGAATATAAGAGGCAAATAAAATAAGTACCATGGGTAAATTAGAATTAAAATTTGTTTTGTCACATTCTCATTTCATTGATCAGTTTTAAATGTTTGAACTAGAAAAAAACAGCCTGTATGAAAAGTTTTTTACCATGTTAATTACCAAATAAAATGTAATACAGAAGTATTCTTCAAGTTTTTATTGCATGATTTTCATTGATTTTGTAAACCATGCTGCCATGAAGCATGATTGAAGCATGATCCCAGCATAATTTGCATAATTGAAACATGCTGGGATCATGCTGCAGACCATGCTGGGATCATGCTGCAGACCATGCTGGGATCATGCTGCAAACCATGCTGGCATCATGCTGCAGACCATGCTGGGATCATGCTGGGATCATGCTGCAAACCATGCTGGCATCATGCTGCAAACCATGCTGGCATCATGCTGCAGACCATGCTGGCATCATGCTTCACAGACCATGCTGGGATCATGCTGCGGCCATGCTTCTTTAAAGCATAAATGCAGCATGATCCCAGCATAATTTGCATAATTGAAACATGCTGCAATCATGCTTTAACTAGTAAGAATATATAGTGAGGTAAATTAGGCACCATGCTGCAGCCATGCTTCATTCATGCTGCAATTCCATGCTGCATTCATACTGCATCTATGCTGTGATCATGCTGCAAATTCATAAGGGTGTCTCAGATGACAGTTAAGGCCCATGAGCCTCTTCTTTCAGTCACTGTTCAAATTACAGTGGTTCCAATTTAGAATCGTGCATCATATTTTTGATATTTTTTTTTTATAAATATTTCTATTTCTTTCTTTTATAAAGTAAATATTATTGCTTGCTCTAGTACTTTATGTAACATGCAACTTGAGGCAATAATTCATTGTTTATTGGAGTGCCAAGAGGTGCAGAATTTACTTCAGGGATTTGAAACTTTGCTTGACCTATTACTTTTGTCTATAACAAGGACTCTTTTCTTTTTGGAATAATAACACAATATTGTAATCATATGGATAATAAAATTTTACTTGTTATGAAATATTATATCTACAAAACCAGATGTTTCAGCAACTCCGCAGATCTCAATGATGAAATAGTATATCTACAAAACCAGATGTTTCAGCAACTCCTTACATCTCAATGATGAAATATTATATCTACAAAACCAGATGTTTCAGCAACTCCTTACATCTCAATGATGAAATATTATATCTACAAAACCAGATGTTTCAGCAACTCCTTACATCTCAATGATGAAATATTATATCTACAAAACCAGATGTTTCAGCAACTCCTTAGGTCTCAATGCACTCATCAATGTTATCAAAGATCATTTCCTGGTTCAAAAATTTATAATCAACAGTAAAAGTGAGCGTATTAAAAGGAGGATTTTGAAAAAGGATTGTGAAATTGGAAACCTCTTTTGGAACTATAGTGATATAATCTAAGGGATAACAATTGTTTTACTGCATGAGGTGTACATTGAGCCAATGAAGATGACTATACACATCAAGATACAATTGTACAATATTCTGTGTGTGTGGATCTTTATGTAATGAAAACAACTTTGAAAAAAAAATTAAAAATGTTTTTGGTATGGTGCTATATATTACCTACATCTTATAATTGTGTAACAGAAAAAGGAAAATGCAATGACCAGACTGGGACTCCAACCCTGGACCTCCGGACTCTAGACAGACACTTGTTTATTTGAGCTACCTTGCAATAGGCGCTCAGCCTACTGGCTGTCAAGTTCCGCTACGATCCTCCCTCCTTCAAAAATCAGCAGAGTCTTCAACTCTGGACCACACATGACCCTATACTACAACTATGGGTATCTAGTTGGGCACCAACTGTAACAGGAGAGGAAAAATGTTTGGAAGTCCTGGATATCGAGTGTCAGTCTGGTCATTGAATTTTTCAGCTTTCATAGCATAAGCATTCGATCTGCTACAACACATTGATTATAACTTATGGTAGATTTCTTTTGACAAAATGATTGATATTTTTTTTGTCATTGTTAGTGCTTATGTTTTAACTTATTGAACAATTATTTTTAAGATTGTGATTTTACATCTGAAGAATTGCGAAGGTCACAAAATGGCTGCTGCACATGGAAAAGATGAAGATGTTGGCACATATAAGTGTCATCTGAAAACTTGTAAGCTCGGGGGAACCATTGACTCCATGGATGGGAGGGCAGATGTCCGAGGCTACACAGTCAAGGCCAAACCAGGTATTTACTTGTTCACTAGACTCCAGAATTCTTTGAGAATTTATTTGGTAATTTTGATCTGACATACATAACCTTAGTATACTCTTTGTTAAACAATATATCTATAATCAGCATGTTAAATTGGAACAACCCATGTTTGAAAGTGTAAAGAGAAAACTAGTTGACTATTACAATATGGAAAAATATACATCAAACATAAATAGTAAGCACACTCTATTCAATTGTAAATGGATGCTTTTCAAAATTATTTGGATAAATAGTGAGAAAAGACTTAATTGTTCCATGCATCGATCTGTCAACAGATCTGAAACATAAATTTATACTAAATATGCTGCCTTTCTAACTTGATGGTTATCACTGATAAAAAGACAGTGTATTGTATCATATGTGTTGGTGGTCCGAAGATAAAGATCTGAATATCGCAGTTGTACTGGGATGGATACACAAAATGTATATACATATATCGAGAAAAAAGTTTGTGTCTATGTAGAGTTGGATATATAAATCAAAGTACTGAAAGTACTGAAGACACAAACGAAAACAAATTATTTTAACTGCTTTTGTTTAGTGGGGACATGGTCAACTTTGTATGGAACATCACCAATACCTGATTAGGACTAGGACAAAATATTGGCAAGAAAAGAAATTCATATCTACTTTTGATTGCAAGTGCGTCTTGGCAGCTAATTGTCAGAATAGGTACTCAGGTAATCTTTTTTGACATCTTCAATGGGTTAATGTATACGTAGTTGTAGATGTAATATGAAGGTCCTAGATTACCTGTAAAATTAATGAGGTCTTTCTTTTCAAACTTTTGAGGATCCCATGCCTATAAGCGCTTCACAAATTATCATTATCATTAGCCATTGAAAAGATATTTATACATTTGATGTAGCGCCCAATCTAGCTACCAGCTTTTAGATAAGAGAGAGCTCAGGTTAAAAACATTTGTGTGATTGTTTTAGGATTTTATCGTGTGTGTGAGCCCTGGTTTGAATGATGTTATGTCAAGGTTTTGAATGATATTTTGTGGCAGATTGTTCTATCCCTTCAGTACCTTCTGTAAAATAGCGATAACAAACTTCAATTGTCAAAATACAATATGGCTGCCTGTCGGCCATGTTGTTTTCCGATTAGTCTCAAAATGCAATATCCATAACTAGGCACCAAGGGGAACCTACATATAAAATTTGAGAAAGATCCCTTCAGCACTTTCTGAGAAATAGCGATAACAAACTTCAATTGTCCAAATCCAAGATGGCTGCCTGTCGGCCATATTGTTTTCCGATTGGTCTCAAAATGCAATATGCATAACTAATGTAAGCACCAAGAGGAACCTACATATGAAATTTGAGAAAGATCAATTCAGTGCTTTCTGAGAAATAGCAATAACAAACTTCAACTGTCAAAACCTAAGATGGCTGCCTGTCGGCCATATTGCTTTCCGATTTGTCTCAAAATGCAATATGCATAACCACCCACCAAGGGGAACCTACATATCAAATTTGAGAAAGATCCCTTCAGCACTTTCTGAGAAATAGCCATAACAAACTTCAATTGTCCAAATCCAAGATGGCTGCCTGTCGGCCATGTTGTTTTCCGATTAGTCTCAAAATGCAATATGCATAACTAGGCACCGAGGGGAACCTACTTATGAAATTTGAAAAAGATCCCGTCAACACTTCCTGAGAAATAGTGATAACAAACTTCAATTGACAAAATCCAATATGGCTGCCTGTCGGCCTTATTGTTTTCCGATTGGTCTCAAAATGCAATATGCATAACTAATGTTAGCACCAAGAGGAACCTACATATGAAATTTGAGAAAGATCAATTCAGTGCTTTCTGAGAAATAGAAATAACAAACTTCAATTGTCAAAACCTAAGATGGCTGCCTGTCGGCCATATTGTTTTCCGATTGGTCTCAAAATGCAATATGCATAACTAGAAACCAAGAGAAACCTATATATGAAATTTTAGAAGATCCCTTCAGTACTTTGAGAAATAGCGATAACAAGAATTGTTTACGGATGGAAGGATGGACGGACCACGAACGCAGGGCGATTTGAATAGCCCACCATCTGATGATGGTGGGTTAAAAACACCTGGGTCTGATAAACAGACTCTGGAGGCGTAGAATGCGGATGTAGACAGGGCAGGGTATACCATCACGACGGGCACATTAAACTAAGCACTATATTCAAAACTTAGAATTACATGCTCATATCAGCTCAGACTTGAGACAGTTTCTTAATCGCTCATTAGAGTGAACATGATTTTCATATAGCACTCTACGTTATATGTTTACACTCCATACTGTGTAGCTACAAATAATCTATACAACAAAAACACATTCATTCACATGTACCGTTCAAATCAATTTGAAGTGGAATTTTGTTTTTCACTTATGTACATTGCATCAAATATTCTCCGCAATAGTATATGTACCACATACATAACTGTAACTGCATGATACATATATATAAGTATGGTATATATATCATGTTAATTAATGTTAGCGAGATGTGAATGTAGCTATATGTATTGATATCATAGATTTCAAAATCAGAGGTTTTTTTTTAATCTGCAGCATCTGTCAGATGAAAATGTAGTTCGAATGCCCAAACTGGATGAACTGTACATGTAGTAGCATTCTTCAAAGTCCATTATGAATGCTTTTCATACAAATGTATTTCTTTCAATTGTTCATGTGTTTAAATTATTAGAACACTGAAGTAATTTTTATTTTCATAAAAATGGAAGTACTGCTTATCTTTAAAACTAAATTGGATATTGATAAGATAAATTTGCCAAAATGTTAAAAATCAAACCTTATCAAGTAGAATCTAAACAGTTGTAAATGGCTAAGCCCACTATTCTTAACAACAAAATTACTTATTTTGATTCTATGTCAAATATAATCAGGTTACTTGAAGACTTTGTCAGAAAAGTTAACACATATATACATTATTAATAGTTGCTTTAATTAAATTAATCTGAATTTAAACATTAAACCGACTTAACAATTTAAATGAAAAAAATGTGTTTTCACCATTTACCATAATTGATAAGAAGAAAATAATTATTTAACTCAACCTATGATATAGTATGTAACAGCCATCAAGACAATACTATTATCTTAAGTCATGCCAAGTTATTTCACAATAGGATATATGCACAACAAAAAAAAGTTTTACAAATTTTTGTTGTTTAGAAGAATAATGAAATTAGTTATTTTTGCCGTTCTTCACAAATAATATGTACATGTACTAGTGTTGTAAAGAAAAAAAGATTAAATAATAATAATAAATCTAAGTTATAATAAATTATTTGCATTGATTTATCAATACTTTACTGTGCATTAGTTTAAAGGTTAATTTAATTCAGAAGCTGAAATGATTTAAGACAAAAAAACCGCAGATGTAGGAATATAACATTCCCACTGCCTTTAAATATCTCTGGTTAAATTTAGCAATCAGTACATTTCCATTGTGTTTTCTAAAGAGTTACTGCCCTTTAACCGTCCCTGAAGCGTTCTAAACTCCACCAAACATAATAAAGGTCTATGTAGATGTACATCGTAGACCCCTTTCTTTTTTATAATATGCTTCGACTGTTATGTAATATTTCAAATGATAATGATAGATCATTTTCTATTTTTTTTTAAACCATCACGAATATTAGAAAAAAAGAATCAGTCGCTATAATTAGAGATGAAATTTTCAGTGACGTCTACATCTGCATGCAGACAGCCACGTTAATGCGGTACGCGTTTGTAAACGAAAAACTTCATGTGCATTACGTAGGATATAATCAATAGATCCGAAGTCAATATTAATATTCACAAGTCCATTTGACATTTCGAAACCCTATTCAGTGAGAATTTATTATATTTTTTATTTGCAAACATGCGTATGGTACTCGACTGCCGTTGTTGTGATATTGTCATGATGAATAGACAACTTTTTTTCTTTCGTAAAAAAACATCTATATAATCTAACCATCTGCAGACTACATCAATCACATGCAAGTTAATATTTCAGTGAGAAAATGACAGTCAAAGTTGGGTTTGATCACCTACTCTTGCTTTTATTATTGTTTACATTACTGAAAGATGGCGGACAAAATCGGATGCTGGATGAATGATTTTCAATGTACAAAATAACAACGATATTCCGACGAAACTTTATCAATATCATAACCCATTCAGTAATATGCCACCAAAGAAAAAAAACACATAGGCTAGATGTCGATGATGAAAATTCAGCGTGATGTTAGTAGATTTTTCTTCCGGGTCACAGGTAAGCAGCAATGTGGCGCCAGCGAAAAGTCGATTGTATCATTCCGCGTGAAATCTAATGCGTTCAACGCGGAAAAGTATTCTTACGTATCATCGACAGAACATACTTAAATTAAATACTTTGAAAACTATCTATTTGTGAGGTTCTGTTTTGTCATATATCTAACGAAACTGCAGTGTTGCATTTGACTCCGTAAGTCACGGGACTATTTTTTTTGCGATAGAATATGATTGTGAAGTGGCAGTGGAAGTTGTGTCAGAGCGAACGAAAATGCCCCAAAAAACAATCATTGTCCTGTCAGCTTCTAAAATACAACAAAACAAAAGGTGATTTTTTTAATAGCTGAACTTCACTGTATATCATTTTTTATCGTGAAGTTAAGCAAATATTTACTGCATAACATTACGGAGTTACTGTAAAGCAACGTTTAGATTGGCCAACAGCAGTATCCGCCAGAGCCCTCAAAAGCGCTGACATAGACTCAAACTTACGTTTGTGTCTACGTTTGTGTCAACAAAACAAAAGGTGATTTTTTTATAGCTGAACTTTACTATATGTCATTTTTTATCGTGAATATTTACGATATTTACAAATATTTACTTCATAGCATTACGGAGTTACTGTAAAGCAACGGTTAGATTGGCCAAGGCAGTATCCGCCAGAGGGCATCGTAGATTTTGTCAGCTACACCTCAAAAGCGCTGACATAGACTCAAACTTACGTTTGTGTCAAAAACAAACAAAACTTAACAACAAACTTTCTAGTGCTTTCACAGCTCTTGCTGCTCCTCAGGAAAGTTTATTTTTGAAAGGACAACTTGATGACGTCACAAATAACGTGACGTCACAATGGACATGCGTTCACAAAACATGTTTATAAGGTTGCACCATATTTACTATGGTCTATTGAGACTAGATTTTAATGTTTTCATTAGCTGGTCCTCTTTTTTCTCCAATAAAACAGTATCAGATTAATTTAGTTGATATAAAGGTACTACATTGTATTGGTCACCAACACAGTCAGGAATATGTTTATTGACATATAAATTACGTAATGAGCCAGTCTCTATCTGTAGCCTTATGTACAGTCATACCAGTTCTAAGTTCATTACTAAATTGACCGATGTAAAAGTCACCACAATGAGAACAAATTATGGCATATACTACACACTTTGATTTACAATTCATATTGGCTTTTACAGTAAAATGTAAGCCATGTATGCCAATAGGTGACCTATTACGATCGCCTTTTGTCCAGCGTCGTCCGTCGTGCATTGTCCGTCGTGCGTTGTAATCAATTTACATTTTCAACTACTTCTCACTTACCAACAGGCCCAGAAACCCAATATTAGGTCTGTAGCATGCTGGGATAAAGGTTACCAAGTTTGTTCAAATGGATGACATTGACCTCATTCAAGATCAGGGTCA